>NW_027280732.1:600000-779017 GCF_046629955.1 Centroberyx affinis
GTGATGAAACAGAATACTATGAATAAGCAGCTTCACTTCATGTTTATAGAAGTTGTTTAAACGGATATCAGTTGTTTATGTTTTTCATGTCAGGTTTAGTGTCAAGATAACTTTCGATTCAGCAGTTTCGCCTTCAAAATAAAAGCACAGACACTGACACTTTTTTGAATAAGAATTTTAATATGTATCTGGGTACACAGTGCTGCAGAAACCTCAGTGGAAAGTATATTTCAATATAGATTGAAACTAGAGTTGTAAAAAGGATTCAAAAAGGATTATATGTTGCTATGGTGATAGCACTAGGAGAAATTTTTATGGTGATACATATGCCATTTTGACCCAGCTTACAGAGGGGTGGCATTGTCTAATAGCAATGTTGAGACATGCAGTAATTATTTAGTATGAGAACTGCGACAAACAGAGGTGCCACTGAGTTCGCCCACCGTGTCTCTGCAGCAGAGATGGAAGAAGTTTAATGATCAGTCAGGCAGGAAAGGGATAATAAACCAATAGAAAAACAATATGGTTTCAGCGCTATGAGCTTGAAGCCCTAAAAAACCACCCAGGCCTTGGTCTCTGGCTCTATTACTACTCAGGTGAAAACTCTTGGTCATGGCTCTGCAAATCTAGACAAAAACATAGACAAAAAATCATTTCACTTTTTAACTAAATTCATTAGATAATCCTATTTTGTGCTTAGGTCACCAAATAAACAGAATTTAATATTGTTGTTGCATTAAAGTGGGGTAAATGCAACTTGCTCTCAGTGAAAACAGTAGTAGAGAAGTATTGAAATTGCATTCCTAAATCGCCAAATTTTCAACAGTTTTTCTTAATATCAGTTGTAGTTATTGTGAACTCTACTGATAAATACCCTACCTTCTTATACAATTTAAATATCTTAGTTTTTGGTTCATATTCTATTGTGCAGTGTCCTCCAGTGTCTCCTCTCCTTCCTTGCTGGCTGCACAAAGCGTTACCTCCACCCAGCCAGGAGCTCGTTCCGCTGAAAGTGTTTGGTTCATGTCCATGTGTGTGTGTGTGTGTGTGCATTTTGTGTATGTATGCAAATTTGTGTGTGTGTGTGAGTGTGATGCTAGTGCTCCTACTGGTTTCGAAGGTGGTGCCCTGGGCGGTCATGCTCCAGGTGCTGGTGCGGCGGCCTTTGGTCACCATGACGGAGAACTCGTACAGCGTGTTGGGCTTCAGTCCCGTCACCATGTGGCTCAGGCTGGTGGTGTTGGCCGTCTAGGGACACACACGGACACACACACAAACACACACACACACACACACACACACACACACAAAAACATACACACAGAGTTTCTATGATGGTACATTACACACCTTGGGAATAGAGTGATCTTCTATTAGACTATCTTTTTCATTTTTTCAGTGCCGATTTCTAGACAGGATAAAACACTGACCTGTCTGAGCGCAGTAATGTGTTGATGATACATTACAGACATTGAGCACCGAGTAGAAATCAAACCTTTTACATAGATATTGTGTGCTGCTCAAACAATCAGTGCCACAAAGAGACACAGAGTCAGAGTCAGATATACTATAAGTCTGATCATTACAAATAAGCATTAAAACCCAAATACTCTACCAACATGAGCACAACATCAAGCTTTTACACAACACTCAATACAGCATGGGTGCACGCTTAACGTGCATATGACATCACAAACCTCAAATTAGCATTACAGACTTAATAATCTGGAGTTACTTTTGATTTCTCACTCCTATATCCTGACCTCTGCTGGCCTGAAGCGGCTGGTGAGGTGATGAAAGCGGCAAGGCTCGAGCTCGCAGGCGGGAGCTCATGGGGTCGCAGCAGCAGCAGCTAAGGTTAGTTGGTGTCTGGCAATCCTATCTATAACATTGCGTGCTATGACAAAAACGCAGCTCTCCGTCGGGGGCTGTCAAGCAGAGGGCAGTGGGATAGGAAAAGAAAACACTGTGTTCTGAAGAAACAGGCAGCTGGTTGGAGAGCAGTCATCTCTTGAATAATGCACATGCTTGTCTAACAGACGGGAGGAGATGAAGGAGAGCAGCGTCAAGGTGTGGACCCAAGTCATCGCTGCTGGTTATATATTGGTCTTAAATACAGCAGTGCTAATGTTTAAGATGTAGCAGTCAGATATGAGGACGTTAAGAGTACCGAGTTCACTGTACACCTCAGTGGGCACAGTTGATAAAAAGACCGCTCTAATAGTCTTGTTAATATACTGGATTTGGTAATAGTACAGACACATGTAATAACCCGGGGACCTCCATAATTAGTGTCACAGTGTGAGAACCAAACCAATGTGGGCACCCAGGGGCGTCAGCAGGCCGAGCTGTACGTTATACCATATATCTGTCATGTCAGGGATACCCCCTCTCTCCCATTGTCCTTTCACTTTACTAAGTGCAAGAACTAACAAATCAAAAGTCTATTCAAAAATCATTTTTAAGAAAATGGCGGTGCGAAGGCGGTGTGGCAAGGCCAGGACTAATGAAAGAGAGCTGGGTATAAACATCCTGTACAAGAGTTGACTGCTGAGCGGTGGGGTTTGTGTGTGTGTGTGTGTGTGTGTGTGTGTGTGTGAGAGAGAGAGAGTCCTGTGAGCTGGGTGTACTGAGAACGCACTGTCAGGTCTTCGCCCTCTTTTTCCAGCTCTCAGTTTGTCTTGTCCTTGTTGAATAATTTATCAGTAAACGTGGGCCTTTATCTGGGCTCTGCTGCCTCACAGGTTTGCACGCATGCGCGAAACTGCACATGCGAGCGCACACACACACACACACACACACACACACACACACACACACACACACACGCACACACTGATTGTGATCCAGTATTTGGAGATAAGTAATGATCATAATTGAATTACAGGGCGGGGATCAGAGGCTGAATCTCAAACACCTTATTTCAGGGCTTGGCTCATTGCGTCTCTCTGTATCTCTGCTGCCAGTGTTTAGTACATCAAACCATCACACGTGACTTCATACACACTGACACTGGACCTGCAGCTGAATGACATCAGCTCCATCCAATCAATGTTATCATTTCACTGTCTATGAATCCTGCTATCTCTAGAAATGGGCTTGATTCTGATTAGAATTTGATTATGAGCACAAGGATAGTTATCAAACAGAAACGTTGACATAATTCACCATAGTAGGCCTTTATGCTTTTATAGAACCACTGCTTTCTGGATATATTCATCCAGTTATAGATTTAGAGGAGCTGGGCCAACCTCACAGTAGGACACTCAGACAAGATCTGCCATAGGAATGCATAGGAAAACATTTTATCCAGGTTACGTCCTTATAGCCAATTACAAAAAGTAACTGAGAGGTTAAAATAACAAATGATAGCTGCTGTAAATGTTGGTATGTCCTTTGTAGACCATGAAGTAGTAACATGTGGAAATCTCATGTTGTATCTGTGAAAATAAAATAAAGTTGACTTTGGCAATGCTAGTGCTAATACAGAAGTCTGGTCTCAATCTTCTATCCAACACATATGATGAGTTTGCCAAACTCCTGTTTAGTCTTTAGTCTCTATGCAAAGCTTGTTTCTGTCAGCTGTATGTTAGCTGAAAGAGAACTGAGCTTGGAGTTTGGTTCAGTTAAATTCTTGGGTTTATGGCGTTCTATCGACTCGACCCTGTGACTTGTAGGACAAGCCGTCTCTGACTCAACCTAGAGGAATGTCGAGGGAGTTTAACACTGCAACACTAAATCTTAACTTCTCTGCTAAAAAACGACTGTGTGAGGCTGTAGACTGTAGACTGACTAGTTCCCTTTGTTGTATTTTGAAGGCTGGATGAAAATGGATTATTGGTCTGCTGCAAATACCAGCACTATACTGCCACTGCGCTTGGGAGCTGTGGGGGGAATGTGTTATTATATAGAGTCGTATGACATTACTTTCTATTTTCAGAACATCAATACGTTTCTCTGGTAAGCACGGGCCTGAAGGGATTCACAAAGTCCCACTGCACTGAAATGAAAGGAAACCATAACTGTATTGAATGAAGGTATATCATCAAAGTCTGATCAGACTGAACTGATCTGAGTTGTAGTTAACTGAATTACACCGCATTGTAAACAAGTTACTTGAGCTTAAAAGTGCTGACCTGCACTGGAAAAGGAGAGTGAGTTTCTGCAATAGTTGAGTTCAATTTATTTTTCAGTTCAAAATTTAAACTGGAGCTTCTTTTGCTGGGGAACTCATCCTCAGTTAAATTAATAAAAAGGATTTCAGAACATAATGAAAAAAGCCTTTCGAATTGTAAAAAGATATCTAGACTACCAGTCAAAAGTTTGGACGCACCTGATTGAATGTACTCGTTTTTTCATTATCTTAAAGCCATTTTGATCTAAAGGCTTATGCTTGAATGCTTGAAATTTGTTTCATAGACAAATATAAATAGTGAAGTTGATGCCTATGTATGAATTTATCACCAAAGCCTTTGCCTTTCCATCGAGGCAAAGGGCGGCTACTTTAAAGCATCTAAAATATACGATAGTTGTGATTTGTTTAACACTTTTTTGGTCACTGCATAATTCCGTTTGTGTTATTTCATAATTTTGATGTCTTTACTATCATTCTAAAATATGGAAAAGAGTAACAATAAAGAAAACTGTGGTGTGTCCAAACTTTTGACAGGTAGTGTACTTGCTGAATTGACTCAACACAAACAAGAAATTCTGGCCCCCTCTTACCTTCATTTTGGTGTTGGCAGGGATGTTGGTCTTCCAGCGCACTGTGTAGTAGCGGGCATCAGTGATCTTTTGGTTCTTGGGCAGCGAGTTGTCGGCCCAGGTCACCTTGATGGTGTCGTGGCTCAGCACAGAGGCTTGAACACCCACGGGTGGCAGCATGGGGGTGGGGTCTGGTACTGGGGTGTATGGAGCATGGAAGAGTTCGTACAGATCAACATCGGGGTCTATGGGGTCTGCATACCAGCAGTAAGCCCGCACGCACACACATACAAATTAAAATGACCAAAATTAAAACATAAAGAGAGGCGTGGCATGGTGGATCAGACAGTGGAATCAAAACAGGATGCAGGGAGGGACGCACAGGAGAAATAAGGTTAATGAGTTAAAATGAAGGAGGGCGACGAGGGGAGGAAGAGGAGGAAGAAAATGAGAGTGCAGCAAGGATGGGATTGGGAAGGGTGAAGAGAAAGAGAGAGAAGATTCTATTAGACAAACAGACAACTACCTCTACAATAAGACACATCTACAGACTTGGTTACTATACAGAAGCTATTGTACAGTGCACGGTTTATTGTCTTTAGGTAGCACTATAGACAGAGAAAAAGAAATCCTCTATTCATAAAGAAAGATTACTGTAGGTCTATTGGGGAACTAGAGCGAAAGCAGGGATAAAATCCACAATCCTACAGCCAACTTATTACATGAGTTATACTTTGACCAACCTATTTTAAAAGGAGACAATATAGAAATGTGTTTATAAAAAGACGGATCTTTTCAAAACCTACAACATTGTAATGCAAAGTGGGTAAATATGTGAAAACTGAATGCACTGGAGCATTTGACTCTTGCAGAGTAACAATAACAAGGTGCATTATGTCCTTCAGGCTTGGAGAAACAACATTCAGGCTCCAAGTTACTCGCAGCCCATAGGCAGTGGAGAGAACAGGGTCACGGACAAGCGGTGGACGTCATGTATGTACCTAGTGCTGAGGCTCAAAACCTTACAGTAGAAAGCTTGTGGTGAAAGGCTGTTTTCAGTCTTTCCCACTCGCATTGTTACAGCTTAAAGCGGTGTAGCTTGACATGCATCATTCCTATTGTGGCAGTCCAATCAGTACTGGAAAATATGAATGATGCCCTACTAAAGCTATAAACTTGAGAACCTAGCTTGATGTAACACTGCAGTTTACATGCAGTCAAGTAATCGTATTAATTGGACTATTTCAGATTTAGTCCCAATTGCAGGACCTCATATAAACACCTAATCGTTTTGGAATATATTGACCAACGGCAATCCGATTGAAAATGCAATCCTGTTGGAAGTGCTGGATTATCCTGTTGACAATCCGCTTTTCACATCCAACTGCGATCATGTAAACCTTCAGTCGGTCGTGGTGCACATGCTCTTGCATATTATTCATTCACACAGTACAGGTAGATGGATGGCAATGTGGCGCACTTGTGGGCTAAAAGAAAATAAGGGAAGAAGAAGACTCTAGAAGTCTCATCCAGAAATAAATTAACACAACCCAAAAAATGCAGAGGCTACGGAGCCACATATAAGGCTTACAAAGAGGTTTCTCATTCATGTGGGTTATTGGCTGTAATTAAGCCGTGGGCTTTTATAGTTTTGGCAATGACATCCATGTACAAGTCAAAAATGAAATCATTCAAATCACCAGCTTTAACATGTATGGAGCTGATCACATGCTCCCTCACACATGTAAACAGTTTGGCACCCAATTACTTTTTTGTCGGTTTAGACAGATAGTCCTTTACAAGCCTGCATGTAAACGCAGTGACTGATTTACAGCCACAAGCTGCTCTTTCCAAAATGAGTGGGAGTGATTTCACCAAATGAATGTTTAGCTACTCTTTAACATCCAAGTAAGACCCATACAGCAGTACTGCTAACAGCTCTCTAACTCTTCTGTCTTGATTCTAGTCATATGAAAACAGTAGTGAATGTCTATCAGTATAGAACAGACTACAGAATAGAAACAGTTTATTTTAATTTAGTGGTATTCCCTTTTAAGGGCCCCATATACTATGTAATCCAACACTTGGATATGATGAATAGTACTTTTGCTGTGCAACAAGAACCTGTTGCTTAACAATCTGTGTGCGTGTGTGTGTGTGTGCGAGTGAGAGAGAGAGAGACAGAGACAGAGAGAGAGAGAGAGAGAGAGAGAGAGAGAGAGAGAGAGAGAGAGAGAGAGAGAGAGAGAGAGAGAGAGAGAGAAAGAGAGAGAGGGAGTGGGTGTATGTGTTTGCATGAAAACACATGTGTAAAGTACTTGCCTATTACAGCCTCGTAAACCCTAGTGTGCGTGTGTGTGTACATATACAGTATGTGTGTGCACAGGAGACAGGCTAAAAAAAGCAGCTCCCTGGCCAGAAACATTGCCGCCATGTTGAAGGATAAATGCTTCAAGATGGCCACTTGGCCGCAGCGCTCCAGGCTCTGACCGCAGTCCAGTGGCGACGGACGGGAAAGAGCTCTGGTCAGTCGGCCGCGAGGACACGCCTCCTCGACCACTTGTTGCACCTCTCCTCTCCGCCTCGCTCCATTTGACACCTCTTTGTGCAGCGCTGCCCTCGTTATATCCCCTGGACTGAGCCTGTGAGTGTGTGTGTGTGTGTGTGTGTGTGTGTCTGCGTGTGCCTGTGTTGCATGATGAAGATCCAAGCATTCATGTGGTTTGCGGAGACACACTGAGGTTTCGGAGTGGCATGCAAGCTGCATTTCTTTGCCCGGCTTGGAGGGATTCAGTCTCCAGCATTTACAAGTTCAAAACACGGCAGCGAAGAGCCTGACTTGCCCCCCAAACCTGCATTTCAGACGGCGCTGAAATCCCTCTTTTCCCCCCTTTTCAATAAAGATGTCACTTATTACAACACATTCAACCTAGCAGTCTCTCAGCCCAAGTTCGCCAAGTTTTTCTCAGTTTTTTTTTTTTTGAAAAGTAAAAGCACTATGTAGGTCAGCTCATCTTTTTAATCCCGACTTGAACAAACTGGCAGGAAGGGAACGCGCCCCCGAGGATTCAGCAGCAGACGATGGTGGTGGGCTTTGGTTCTGCTTTGAGAGGCAACGTTTGGATCTGACGGAGGGTTGCCAAAGCCACAACAGGGGGTCTGCTTGTGTGCGGCAGTGTGTCTGTGTGTGTTTGTGTGCGTGTGCGTATGAGAGGGAGAGCGCGCTTCTTAGGAAAAAGTCTGTTCATGCCAGTGCTTATATATGTTATAGTGGGTGTACAGTATGAGAAAGTGTGTGTGCCTGTGCGCGTGTGTGTGTGTGTATGCACATTTGGACTGCCTCCCCCCCCGCAGCATGTTGACGCGATTCATGTCATCCGGCATCCCGCCCCTCTCCGGCTCAGCGGTGCGATAGTGCTGCGGCAAAGACGAACTGCAGCGATCAAGGCTGAGCGGGGAGACGGGAGGCTGGCTGGGAGAAGACGGGGGTACAGCCCACACTCTGGGACCCCCCGGGGAGCAGGGGCTGGTGGGGTTGAGACGCCGTCTTCTGACAGTGTCACACAGACTGTGTGAACAGAGTTGAGACACTGTCTAACTGGCAGTGTTTCACACTTTACTTTTCCGATCAATTGTCAGGCGCGTTGGATCGGGACTTCAGTTCTGCTGCTAATTGTCAACAGGGTTGTGATCCGAGGCTTAAAGAATTATGGATCGTCTGGCTGGCGGCCAAACAGGATTGGCCGTATTCTTTGGCCGAGGCAACAAAGCCCTTTTTCTCTAATGAACAGAGATATCTGTGACAAAGCGAAGATAACTGCATCACAGGCTATAGAGGATGTACAGTTTTATCAAATAATATTTCCGGCCAAATCTTGTGGTAAGACATCTGTTCCATCAATATGTGAGCGAGGCTTATTGCCTCTAATCTAATATCAAGACAATAGATAATCTAGGGCAAAATTTGGGAGTTTTTGATCATTAGATTAAAAGGAGACTTAAGAGAACCGGAGGCCATTAAGAGGAGAGTTAATCGGAGCGGAGAGATACCCCGGCGACCCGTTATCTCCTTTGGAGTCCAGACACATTCTCTGATAATGATCTCAGGTTAGACAGTGCAAAGATTAATGTCAGTCCAAGTCTTCTTTGGGAGAGTGGTTATGGCAATATGCTCTGTGTAGTGTGCCTCATGGTTGTTTCTGTTATGTGTGAGCTTAATAGTACGCAGTTATTGGGATGCAAGTCTTTACCATGGATGGACTGTATAGACAAGACCATCTTGTCAGTGTAGAGATGAAAGAAAGTGCAGCATTGAGAACTAGCTGCAACTACAAAATTGTGACTGTTTGTAGTGTACTGAAATGTAAGATCATACATGGTTCATATCTGTAGGAAGTAGATTTAATTGGTGTGTGTGTGTAGGTCCTACCTGACTGTGGTCTTGTGATGGCGCTCTCATACACGGGGATCCCCTCGCCCACATTGTTGAAGGCCTTCAGTGTGATCACGTAGTGGGAGCTCGGGTCTGAGACAGAGAGAGAGAGAGCGAGAGAGAGATAAATTGATGCAGCTAGCTAATCAAGCCAAAACTCTTGAGACTCCCTACTCATAATTGCGATATTAGCCAGAGTGAATATTTGAATACAATCATTCATCTCTTTGTGATTGTAATGAAAGCTTCAATTATGCATATACTTTTTTTTTGGCAACAATACCACCCCCCCCCCCCCATCTCTCCATTTAGGAAGATTATTAAATGTTTCAGTCATACTCCACTTCTAGACTCCTTCTTAAGGCTTTGATAACTGTAGTATTACAAAATAAATAGATACTATATATTAATAAACTACTCTAATCTACTCTAATAAGTGTAATTTGTAAGAATAGCTGGATTAAGTTAGTGTGGCAAGTTTCATGTCAGTCGGATTTATGGTGTAGGAGTTTTTTTTCTTATTCTAGCGCCCCCATTAGGCCAATCCGTGTAATTTTTTGAATGCTGGAATACAGTGGAATAATGCATCAGTCCCCCAAGTCAAAATCAGAGTCTGAGATATCCCTTCCAAAGACTAAATTGCGTGGGGGACAAATAAAAAGAACAAATCAATATCTCAGTGAAAACATGACAACATGAGCAAATACAAGAACACAAAACGATAAAAGGAATAGAGCAGTTACAGAATGAAGAACGGTGTGGTGTGTTCTTACCGAGGTTCTCGATGCTGTAGTAGCGCTGCTTGTAGTCTACTTTGATGGTCTGGGCGTGCGGGCTGCCGATGCCGTAGCCGATGGTGTAACCGCGCACCACGATGTCCTGGTTCTCCGGCGGCGTCCAGCTCACCACGATGCTGTTGACCAGCGGACGGACGTGGAGCGAGCTGGGGATGTCTGGCACCCGGGACTCTGGTGGAGGAGGAAGGGGGTTAGTAGGTGGGTTGGACAGAAAAATTCTACTTATTCAAGGCACTTTGTCTGATTCTCAACTGTTTGACTCATTTGATCTAATGCTGAAAAAGGCTACACTATCACTTACCAGCATCAAGGCAAGGCAAGTTTATTTATATTGCATTTCATACACATAGGCAATTCAAAGTGCTTTACACAAGGTATATAAAGACATTAGATAAGAAACAAGAATACAGGATAAGATAAAAAAATAACTAAATAAAAAGAGATAATAAAGTGTATAAGAAGAGAGAATACATAAAGAATTAAAATGTATAAAAAGAGAATAAAGATCAAGTTGCATAGGAAATGCAGAACAAAAAAAGTCAAGACTGCTGATATGAACTTAAAGGAAGCTGAATGCTACTCGTTCAGCTCAGTTCCCGTGGAGACAGTGGCTATGTACACACTGCAGCTAAATACAGCTGTCACTCCTCATTGGAGCTTAATGCTGTTAGATTCACACAGAACTTGGTTATTAAGGAGAGTGACAACCGCATTCTACAACCAAATTCACTACCTGAAAAATTCAGGTATTGACTCCCGAACTTGAGTGCGGATTCGGTTAGTCGTATTATTGTGAACCAGAACCGGACTGGACAGCTGGCTGTTGCTTATTACGTTACGTAACGTTATCACTGTTAATTTGAAAGAGACGGAGGTAAGTGTTGTGAGACATTCTCAAATTTTCTATCCAGCCGGTTTCCTCAACATCGCTGTAGTTCCTAGCAGTTCTGCGGTCTTGGGGCAACATAAATGTTGCTTAAAAGTATCAAGTTTGTGAGGTGGAAAAAGAGAATACACCACTGTTATCAGTTTATGAATATCTTACAGATAAATTGGCGCCTCTGGTTACTGGTGTCAAGCCAATTCAAAAACACAGGCGATGGTAGCCGCCATATTGGTCTGAAGTAAACATTACAGACATTATTTACAGCCATCGCCAGATCGGAGGAATGCAGTCACTCCTGTTACCCGTACATACACAGTCTAGTCATTTTACTCCGCTCTGCTCCAGTGTGTACCATTCTTATGCAAATTCACTCTCATTCATAAACTGTGTATTCAGTAAAGCAGCTGATGTTACCGTCCAGGTCGCTCTCGAAGGTCTCTGCTGTGGTCCACTCGGTGGCCGGTCCTGTGCCGTTCACCGTGATGGCCGACACTCTGAAGGTGTACTCCGTCCCCCGCTCCAGACCTGGACAGGCACACACACAGTTTCCACTCAAAACACTCTGCAGTTTAGACTAAGATGTGGCTGAACTGAACCTCAGCAGCATAAAAACTTCTATTAAAACTTTTCTCTTTTTCTCGGGCCTGTTTTTGTTTTATTTACTGGCTCTGCATCATTCACTCAACCGGTCAATTGGGGCTTGGGCATCCAGACACAATAAATATTTTGAAGGCACAAATATCTCAAACAGATGCCCAATACTACGCTGCACGATTTTAGGAGAAAATCTATAAGCCTGCCTGGGGAGGGATCAGCCAGGGTTTGCCGCGGTGCAATTAACTTTCTCTTCCATTCAGTATCAAGGAGGTGATTGAGATTTATTTTTCGCCATTGATTAAGACGTAAGAACTTTACAGAGAAGTGCTTTGAAAGCAATGTGTGTAGGAGCAGCTAGTACAAAAACTATATCACTACGGAGGGAAAAAAGAAGAAAAACTCTGGAGTCTGGAACTGCCCGTATTTTTCAGCCGTGTCTACTTCAGATAGAGCCGCCTCACCGCTGGGGGCCGGCTTTGGTATTCAGAAGAGAGGGGGACGCCCGCTGACAAATGATATGTCGCTGCGTTAATTTGCTGTAAAATTTTTCATCATCGCTGTATTGGTCCGTTTGTGCGCTATATGCTAATCCGGTAGTCTTTTCTCTCTCTACCCACTATTCTGGGCCGCCCCTGGGGGTCGCCTCTGAAGACTGCCTAACCATCCCTGCCTCCAAGGCTACAACATCTCCTTCTAAACGCCTTTGAACCAACAAACACCCCTGTGTTTCACCCCCCAGAATGTTCTCAAAAATCTACTTTTAAGTGTATATTCTCTTTGATGCAGCACACAGCATGAGGTCGGGCCACTAAAAATGTTGCTGAGACATCTAATATTAATCATCATTGCTGTGCGTCTCTGGTGATATTGTCTGTGTTTTGGTGGTAGCGGCGGGCGATGGCGAGTGAAGGTACAGCAGGAGATGTAAATCCATCTAAAAGGATTTAGATGAGATTTAGATGTTGACTAAATAAACAGACTTTCAGGCAGGCTGAGGCAACACAGACAGTCAGATGTAGCCTGGAGTCTGAAGATTTTTTAAATAATGCAGCATGTCAGATATAGCTGACAGACTCAATGAAGAAGATGTTTATAGATGCCAAATGAAAAACTAGCAAACTTAAGTCTTGGGCAACTACCAACAACAGTAATTATAAGAGATTCATAATTTTGTAATGTTAAAGGAAAAATCCACCCTAAACCACTTTAACACTGTTAAAAAAACAGCTGTTGGCGATGCAGCTTGCAGTTCTGGGCCCATTTTGCTGTTTGATGGTATAATTTTCTTCTTCTTCCCATGGATAACTGGCAAAACATAGACACTGTGATGTTTAAAGTTATTTCCAGCAGCATCAATGGAATTTCATTGTTTTGTTTTTAGTAAGGGGAATTGAAAAACCTCTCCCTCTCTCCACCTTACATGTACTGAGTGCAACAAGTTCAAACCCCTTCAAGGCAGGTTGAGGAAAAGCGGGTTCACCAAAAAAGTAAATTATAAAACACAAAATAATTCCTGGAATGCACTGAACATCACAGATTGATGATATCCAACAGTGTGAGAGTATCGAAGGTGGATTTTTCCTTTAACGCTGGATGCCACACTTACCGTCGATGAGCTGGAACAGCTGGGTGCCTCCGGTGGTCTCGGCTGCCTCGCTCTTCCTCGTGCCTTTCCGGTAGCGGATCTTGTAGCCGGTGATCTCCCCATTCTGGGCGCCGGGGGGCGGGGGCTGCCACCGGACCATGATGCTCTGGGGGGGGAAAATGAGACAGATGAAACAGACGAGAGGCGTGTTTAGCACGTGTGGAGGAACCGCTTTTGTCCCTGCAGCTGTAAAGGTGACCCCATAGTTTTGCAGGTACGATGGAGCCTTCACACACACCTTGGCATAGCTGTTTGTGCTAACGTAACGCTGCGGGATACCGCTCTGTTAGTCAGGAACACCGTCTCACCTGCCCCTCCCCTCCTCCTGCTCCTGTCAGTGGAGCAACTGGGAGGCCCGCACAAAAACAAACACACCTCTGAGCTCGGGCGATGCAGTGCAGATTGACGCATTAGGAAGAAATAAACGCATGAATAATAGATATGAAGTGTCCTGATGAGAGGGGTGTGTGTGTGTGTGTGTGTGTGTGTGTGTGTGTGTGTGTGTGTGTGTGTGTGTGGTCGGGTTAGCCCTGCAGAGATGCTGAGGCAGAGAGATGAATGCAGGCGTTTGGCTGGCGGGCTCACGCTGTACTGGTGTGGGATTCATGTGTCTGAGAGAGAGTGTGTGTGTGTGTGTGTGTGTGTGTGTGTGTGAAGGGATAGGTGGGGGGTAGCCCAGCGTGGGAGAAGAGTTAATTAACACTTCCCCACTGTCACACTGATGCACAAAAGCCTGAATACATGTACGGGGCAACGCACGCTCTCCTCCCCAGCCGAGTCGAGGGAATTGCACAAATTAAATCTGTGTTAAGTGTGTTCAATTATTTCCATTTTTCTTATTACACTATCGGTCCCAACTCGCTATGCGTGTTGCTTTTCTCCCCCCTTCTCCCTGTTCATGAAAACATGTTTAATTGAGTTTTTGGAAATCGCATGGGAAGGCGAGAAGGCAGATGTCAAAGGGAAAAAGGTGCAAAATAAGATCACAAAAAAAAAATATGTGGCCCATGCTGGGCAAAAATAACCCCCCGCTCTCCCTTCTTAGATTTCAGTTATTCACCCCTGGTAAAAAAAAAACAAAAATAAAAAAAAAAAACGTGAGGTTCCGCTTGACAAGGCTCAGAGAGCAGAGTGAGTAAATATGAAATGAATGTTAATTAGGTTTTTTTTTGTTCAGTTCTATTTGGCTAAACACATCTATCAGCTTATTACATAAATGCTTTTATCTGTAGACTTGTAACAGAATTATTCCTAATGACGTTGTTTACACTCAAAATTAAATACAATGACAACAAAGAACAAACCAGAAAACACGTTTCGGTCTACATCTCGGAGTTGCCGCTGCCAGATGTTCGGTTTTACAGCTTTAAACGGGTTCATTTGGGTCTAGTTTTGGGAGGGGCCGACTGGACGGATGGTGTCCATTCAGAAAACAATTCCTATCCTAACCACCAAGTGTGTCCTCTTCATTTTTCTCTTAAACAGATGATGGTATTAGACTGCTTTCTCTCCACAAATCTCGGCTGAGTATCCCTCAGCATGGGTGGGCAGTTGCTGTTCTCACTCAAGCTGCGGGTGTGTGATAGGATTGTCTGCGAGTTTTTCTCTAGTCTAGCTTTGACAATTCTTTCTCACTCGGGCATTGCGTCGAATAGCGATGGGTTGGAAATGCTGGTTGCTGTTTTTTTATAGTCAACGCACATGTCCAGAGGTTTTCTGCATCTCTCTCTCTCTGCGGCTGTCTGTCTGGACTTGCTGTCTCACATGTCACGAGTGAGAAATGTCTTTTGTAAAACTGAATCTGTCACTGGGATGGGAATGTACAACAAATAGGCCTACAGCTCTCTGTTTGAAGATCAAATGGCTGAAAAGATTGGCAGCCTAGGCCAGTTTTCTATTTTAAATCAGGAGCCTGTTGTGAGGCCTGCTGCCAGCAGTGTCACGCAAAAACTATGTTTAACTGTAATAAACCGGATTTAACAGTGAAACTTAAAAAGACTGGGAGACACCAGGAGTAGTTGCATCGGCTGTGAGATATTTGATCCAGCAACTCCATCCAAAGAGAAATTCAATTAGACTAGCTAATGAAAGAAATCGCTAGATCACCCAAAGCTACAGTGAATTTATTCCTGTCACCCTGAAACATGCTAACCAACTGGGTGATGTCAGAAAGCCAAACACTCCACCGGGCTTGCTTTGTAAAAGTATGCTTTGAGTGTTAGCGCAACTCCCTGGCTTTCATTTGGAGCATGCTTCTAGTGCGAACTCCCAGGCTACTTCTTTTGAGTATCCATTTAGAGTTGAGCTCCAGGTTTCTTTGGCAGATCCAGATGAAAAGTGATAGAGAGGCTAAAACCTTTTGACAGGCTAAGAGTCTCCTGCCGATGAGAGGATCGATGAGGGTTCACACACTCCTAACCAGCTGGGGCTGCAGGCCTCTGACGCAGCTAATCGCATGGAAATAAAAAAAAAGTGGTCTGGCCTGCAGGCTATCTATCCGATCACTTGTGAGTGTGTGTGTGTGTGTGTGTGTGTGTGTGTGTGGATTTGGATTTGCTGATGCACCTACATACACAAAACAAGCTACTTCTCTCCTCTGTGTGCTCTGTCTGAGAAAGGTGTGTCCAAGAAAGATGTGAAAGCTTTCAAGTCTTTCAAGTCAAGTCTACAAGACCACGGAAGACTCTGGGACCCTTTAGACTGAAAGATCCTTCAAACTGTAAGCTTCCTGTTCAGTCAAGGTAACTCAGCCTTACCTTTGAGTTCTGGACCTCCAGGGTGAGGTTTTGAGGGGGAGCGCTTGGCACTGTGAAGCAGAAGAAAATAGACATTTTACTCTTCACAGTTACATCAAATTACTGCAGAAACGTCATCTACCGCAAAGGAAAGGTTACAATGTTTTGATCAAAAATGTGCCTTGCCGTTAGGGCTGAACGATTTTGAAAAAATATCTAATTGCGATTATTTTGACTGATATTGCAATTGCGATATGATTTGCGATATTAGAGGGAATGATAATTTTTACATCATTATTCTCATTTTCATTGAAAAACGTATTAAAATGATTATGGTGTGATTTTTGCGGGGATCTGTACCAAACAAAGATGTTTTCTTAAGTCTGTAGAATATGATGTGTGGGCCAGGACATCTCTGCAGCACGACAATATTTAATTTAAAATGGTATTTTGACACACATTTCACCTTTAACAAATATTGCACCTCCTGCGCTTTGAAAATCGCAGTAGGCCATATAGCCCTACTTGCCGTGCCATTTTTTTTTTTTTTACACATATACAGTGCTGCATTATTCATGAGAGATCTAATAAACTAAAAGGAGTCTTGGTAGAAGTTCTCAGACTATTTAAGTGTTAGTAGCTTCATTTTCATCAGCCAACTGACCGTCAGACAGGGTGCGAACGATGATGTCCTCGGTGGAGACGCCTGGGCCGTGCTTGTTGTAGGCCACCACCCGGAAACTGTACTCCGTGTGCTTCTTCAGCCCAGTCATGGTGTAGGACAGACCACCGATGTCTACGTCCTGAGAGAGAGAGAGAGAGAGAGAGAGAGAGAGAGAGAGAGAGAGAGAGAGAGAGAGAGAGAGAGAGAGAGAGAGAGAGAGAGAGAGAGAGAGAGAGAGAGAGAGAGAGAGAGAGAGAGAGAGAGAGAGAGAGAGAGAGAAATCAGTTAATTTCTATTACATTTTTGGCGTGTTCAATGTACAGACATTCAAATGTGAAGACTTTAATTGAACAAAGGCTAATGTATGTTAAGTGTATAATTATGTAAATGTGTTGAGATTAAAAAAGAAAAAATTATGTACAGATTAAATGAAATGGATACATGTTCTTAACATATTTTTCTGCAGTAGAAAGCAAAACATCAAGTGATTTACTTTAGTATTTCACCCCTGAGAGCATGTTTGATAAATACCGAGATAATACTGTTAGACATATCGCTAATCATACCATGAAAAGTTTATATTGACTCATACCTGCTGCAAATTTATTCTGACATTGCTTTGATGATGTTCAAGTTAACTTTGCCCATTTGAATATGAACAGTGTAAGCAATTTATCAAATGTGAGAACGCTACTAAATGGGATTCCTCCTTTCATCATTTCACAGTGTCATCACATTAACAACATTTCAGTTTGTAATTTTCTGAAAAAATGTCATCTTCCACTGAGATGCAAATTATGACTTCTGTGATTACGACTTTTAGTTGTACAAATTGGGCACACTGGCACATGACCAATTACTTCAAGTCGATTTGCATTCAGCTCTTTCCTCTTGACATTTGTCTAAAAAGCCGAGTCTTGAGGGAAATCTAATCTTGCTTCCAGAGAGGTCCAATCACAACCTGTGAGCTCAGGTCAGGTGATCGGCTCTGACCGCTTCCCCCCTGTCAATCCATCGTATCGTCTCCCTCCCTTCCCCTTGTCCTCTTAACACCCTCTTTTTCTTCATCTTTGTTCTGTCCCTTTCTTTCACAGACACCAGCGACAGTCTCTTCTCTCCCAGTTAGCCCTTTTCATCCCTCTCTCTTTCGTTCTCTTCATCTCTTGCCTTTTTCACCTCGTCTCCGGCTCGCTCTCCTCCAGGGAGCTGATGCATCATTACTCAGTGTGCTGGCTGACGTTTCACCCATTATCATATTAAAGGCTTTTTAATGCCTCGCTGGCTCGCACACTGCTACTGCTGGGGCTGACTCAATATCTAACCAGCTAGATGCTGCTCTTGTGACAGATTTAGACCTGTGGAGAAAAATCTGGGTGAATCACATCAACTTTCCTTTTGCACGAGATGTGTAATCGTGCTTTTGTATGAGATGCACAATCATATGCATGGCCAAACAGCGCATAAAAAGACTTGGTAAATACCTGTGGTTGGGAACTCTTTACCTCATCATAATTCAAATTAGTGCTATCTGTGTCACCGGCAGACATTTCAGAAGGCAAAATCTGCAATCATATTCTTTTTTATCTAATGAACCCTGCAATATCGAGTGACAGCTACATACTTCTTCACCTTACAAGGCAAAGTGTGAGTCATCTTTTTCGGGCAGATAACTGAATCCAGATAAGTTACAGACGGAATGCGATACAAGGACATCTGCATATCTAGGTTGACCAAAACCAAGTCCTCAACATTAAAGGAAAAATCCACCCTTGGATACTCTTACACTGTTAGATCTCATCAATCTGTGATGTTCAAAGCATTCCACGAGTTACTTTGTGATGAAGTGTTGTAATTTATTTTGCTGGTGTATCCACTTTCTCTCCATCTGCCTCATCTACTCCTACTTCTACATTTCCCAGAATAACTTTCAACAACCCCCAGAGAATGAGCGTGAACTTGTTGCTTTCAAAGGTGGACATATGGGCATATAAATATAGCTAGCTAGCCAACTACTTAAAATATTGGGGCATGTGTATGATTGTGGCCACACCCCTCACTCAAAACACAACATGTGTTATGGCTGCATTGCATTATGGTCTACTGAGGCTATTGTCAGTGGAGAAATTGGTCTCTCTGCCTCGTCTACAATGGATTTCTCCCTGTGTGATTGTTGAACGTTGGTGCAAAATGGCGGCTCTAGAAAGAGGCCCTCACTCTTTGATTCTGAGAGACTGACGCCAAAACCTGACATTTACTGTTGATGTTTTCGATCGTTGAAGCATTGTCTACTATCAAATATCACCAAACACACCACCAAGCAATGTAAGCTACACTGTTTTTGACCAGTGTTAAAGGGGAAGGGTAGGGTGGATTTTTTCCTTCAACAGATGAAAACAGCTTTATGAGAACAGACTCCCTGTCTTCCAGCACGGGACTTCCTACCTGTTCGTTGCCCAGGGTTTGGTCTGTGTAGTACAGCTTGTAGGTGAGGATCTCTCCGTTGCCCGTGAGGGGCGTGTCCCAGCTCAGAGAGACGGAGGAGGGCGTGTTCGACACCGCCTGCAGGTTGGGGACGGGGCCTGCCACTTGGACTGGGAACGAACGGAGAAGCAGAAGAGCAGAGGTTAGAAAACTAGAAAACTTAACTGTGTTGTTGTCATGTTTTTTTTCCATTTTGTTACATCCTGAAGATAGGAGCTCAATACGGCAACATCTACAGATTGTTGCCAAAAACGTTCTTGGCCACTTCAGAGCCATCTGTCCCCGTCTAGCGAGCGCTCAGACCACAAGGCGGCTCAGTCACTGCAGCCCCGCAGCTCTGTGGAGACCAGACTGTCCCCGCTGGACTGGGCGGGCGGCCATGCTGATCTTCTTGTTTTTTCCACAACAAACAAACCAAAGGTACGTCCTCGCAAAACCAAACATCAGTGTGAATTCATCTGACATTCCCCCCAACATTCGCCCCTCTAGCTTAGTGTGATGTTCAGCGTGGAAGAGGAGAATCACACACAGGAATTTAATACAAGTGTTTATTTTATTAAGACTGGTTAGCCGACAGGGCTAAGACAAGGAGTGTGTGTTATAATATATGTGTGTGTGTCTGTCTTATGGAAGTAGAAGAAAGAAAGTATGAGAGAGAGAGAGAAAGAAAGCGAGAGAGAAAGAGAGAGAAAGATGTCTGCATTTTTTTTTCTTAGCTACACAGTATTATGTGTTCAATTAAAATGCTTGTACGCTAACAAGAGAAGTACACCTGCAAGCTTGGCAGAGTGTTAATTTGGCAGGGAAAATGATTCCTTTTAAACCGAAATACGTCTTGACAGCAAATAACAAATTAGCAAATGAGAATGCGAGATCCAACACAAATATGAGTTTGTGTGTGTATATATATATATATATATATTTATATGAGTGTGTTCTCTCTTGTAAGCTTTAGCTGCAGGTGTTCCTGACAGGACATAGAAGCTCTCATTTGTCAGTCTGGCACAAGGTGTGGGTTTGTGTGTGTGTGTGTGTGTGTGTGTGTGTATTAAGCCGCTCTGTGCGGAGAAGTGATACGGGGGCCGCACGGCATGCACAGGCCTGCTGTTCAGATGCAGGTCAACAGTTTAAGCTCTAATTCATAACATGTTCTTACAGAAAAAGTGCACACACGCGACAGAGATGTACTGCACAGGCGCTGCCCGCCCTCGCTGCTATCCCCATGGGTGGCGAGTCTCCTGCTGGTAGGCATTAAGGAGTGTGTGTGTGTGTGTGTGTGTGTGTGTGTATGTGTGTGTCGGTCCGTCCGCCCGCCCTGCGCCAAGGACACAGGTAGAGAAACGGCGGCTGACCTAGAAAGTGACAGTGACTGAGCTGCAGCCGAGCCGGAGCAGACGCCCGGATTCAGGCGGAGGGTGAGAAGGTGGGGGACGTCCACCTCCACCATGCACTGGGAAACCCCCTTCACAGCAATTTCAAATAAGGGTGAAACTTAATGATGTCGCGCAGCAGCCAGAGGGGCCTTTCCACCCCTGCACCCAAACACAAAGAGAGAAGAAGAAGAAGAAGAAGAGAACACCCTCCCACCCCGTCCTCTCTTGCCTCTTCTTATGTATTCTCCAGTCAGAACATCATTAATGAGGTTTTCTATACAGCGACTTCACAGACTGGGTGAGGGAACGGCTCAGAGTCTTTTCAGAAAAAGAAAGAAGTTTCTGGAATACTCGATTTTGCTCAGCCACTTGGGCAGGTAGGGAAAGGGTTTGAACGAAACTCACACGCACAAATACACACACGCACACACACACACACACAAACACAGAGGGCTTTATAAATGTTGGCGAGTAAACAAGAAGTGGCTTATAAGAAGAGAAGGCTGCGTTCCTCTGGTCTGCTGTTGGGTGGTCTGCCTTGATGCACAGCACTAAAACTCCTCTGTGTGTGTGTGTGTGTGTGTGTGTGTGGTGGTCTATCTGAAGTGAGCGTATGTGTGGATGAATATTTGTTTGTGTGAATGCCTGTTTATTTGTACATTTGTGTGTTTCTTTTGAGCGCATCCTGTTTGCCTCGGTGTGCCAGTATGAGCGCATTTCCACTCAACTAGCTGGAGTTTGTCTTGGTGTTTATATGCATGCATTCATCCTGTTTATGGAGAGTTTATGAATGAATGCGTGTGTGTGTGTGTGTGTGTGTCTTACCCTCAGCCTGGGTGGCCACTTTGAGCGCTGCAGAGCTCTCTCCCTGGCCGTTGCTGTTGTGGGCCACGACCCTGAAGCGATACTTGGTGTCTGGCATCAGGTTCTGGATGGTGACCTGCATCTCTCCTGGACGACTGGTATTCACGACACGCTCCCTGGGGTGGAGACACACACACACAATAGTGTCATAACAGTCAATTATGCGAATGTCTTTTATTTACAAAAGAGATTCTGTTGCATATCAGGTTCGTGGGAGAAAGGTTTAGAGTATTGTGTGCTGAGTACTTTCTATGTTGGTGTATACATGACTAGTACCCTTCTGGCTATAGGCATAGTAGACAGAGTTGTGTATATACTTGTACCATCTAGGCTATAATAAACAGGAGTATGCATACCAGTACTCATCTGTTCATAGTAGTGTAGTAGTTCTGGGGGATCCCCAGCAAAATAAGTATTAGTTTACTTCAATTATTATTGGATTCAGTTTAAGTTAGCACAAGGAGAGAACATAAAATGACAATTCTGATCACAGCTTTCACATTTTCCACGGTTATCACCCCACCTACAGTACAGAAAGACAACAAAAGTCTTCTCACATGGGAGAAACAACAGATACAAAACCTGTATCAAATGGGGGTTTGTGGTCTAAAGTGTATCTATATGGGGGTCCTGGACATTAAAAAGATTGGGAACCCCTGTCCTAGCATACACCTGGCCATGGTAGATAGTAGTGTGTATATTAGTACTCTTCTGGCTCTAATACACATAGTAATGTGTATATTAGTACATTTCTAGCTCTAGTACACATAGTAATGTGTGTATTAGTGCCTTTCTAGCTCTAGTACACATAGTAATGCGTGTATTAATGCCCTCCTAGCTCTAGTATATGAGTAATGTGTGTATTAGTACCCTCCTGGCTCTAGTATATGGAGTAATGTGTGTTTTAGTGCCTTTCTAGCTCTAGTACACATGGTAATGTGTGTATTACTACCCTCCTGGCTCTAGCACACAGAGCAATGTGTGTATTAGTACCCTCCTGCCATACCATACCTGCTGGTGCCCTCCTGGCTGTAGAAAACAGAGTAGGTCAGCTCGTCTCCGTGCGGCTCGGCCGGCGGGCGCCAGGTGAGCTTGATGAAGCGCGTGGAGACCAGCGAGGCCACGACGTCTCGTGGGGCGGAGGGGGCGGGGCCTGCTGGGTTAGCCACGCCTCCGGAGCCTGGCGTTACATGGTCAGTAGTGTTAGGAGTCAGTGAGGGGGGAGGGGACAAGGGCAAGGCTACGCCTTTGGGTCGGGGGGGAAGGAGGAGGGAGGAGGGAGGAGGGATGGCGGGATGGGAGGAGGGAGGCGGGATGGCGGGATGGGAGGAGGGAGGCGGGGGGCGAGGGAGGCGGGGGGACGGGAGACAGTGGCGGCGTGGGGGAGGAGGAAGGAGGAGGAGGGAGGACGGGGAGGAGAGAAACAGAGTGCAGAGGCGCCCGAAAGGAACAGGTTGAGGAGAGGAGGAGAGTGGAAATGGAGATGACAGTGAAACAAAAGAAAGAAAGGAAACAAAAACAGAAGAAAAAACAAAATAACAACAACGTAACAAAAAAAGGACTTTTGGCATGACAAGGAACCACAGAAATAAAACACTTCTACTACACTCACAAAGTTAAACAAATAAAAGCACAGTACAAGGGGGAGACTAAGACATGCAGATCTACACACAGTTCTCTAATGTCGGGGTAGTGGCAGCAGAACATAGCATGTCATACATTTCACCTTCATAGACGGCCTTCCCGTTTCTAATATCCTACTCAGCCAATCAACCCTGATCAAAAAATGACTGGTTGTCAATTGATCACTTGAGCACGACTGTAAATGAGACAGTTTCATCTGTCACATAGTTAGCGCCAACGTGGATTACTTAGATTCCATGGCAAATATAAAGTAGGGCTTGTTTTGACAGAGACAGCGCCACCCTCTCACCCAATGGATGTACACAAGAAAACCGTCTATATGTTCAGGTTAATTACAAAGGCATAATAGCTGAAACAGACATATTCCATACATAGCAAAACAGTTAAAGACTAAGCCTACCCCAAAAAAAAAGTCACTCTTAAGTCCAGATTCTTTCTCAACGAACACACCATATAATGTTTTTATGCACTTTTGCCGTCACATTCCACAGCCTAGCCACAGAAATGCTAGTGATTTCATTTGGTGTTTTTTTGAGGGAACAATCTGCGGTCAGACATGGCGAGATCTGCTTTCCATTTTCCTGGCAAGTGGGCGAAACAAAACCATACGGAAAGAATGTCAGCCTGTATGACATTTCCATTTGTTTGCAGGTCAGGGAAATTGAGTGGAGGGCAAAGCTGGCAAAAAAGTAGAATGGCAAGTGCAGTGTGCACAGGGTGTATTATTACTGGAAAAATATCTTGAAATGCAAAGTGGCCGTTGGTGTATTTTTCTGTCATGGCATGTAGAGAAACTGCTAATTTGGCTTTCAGTATTTGTTTACATTTCAGATTCCCAGAGTTCACCGCCTTTGAAGATTGGAGTGATATGGAGGATTTGCTGGTATTTTCTTGCGGAGAATTACATGGCCATTTCACACTGCTACACACACTCTCCCGTACACAAACACACACTCACACACACACACACTATTAATAATCCTGTTTATCAAGAACTGACCTTGTGCATCCAGCCACACCTCCGAAGAAGGTTTAGCTTCAGCTCCACATTAATAGCATTGGGTATGGCTGTGTGTGTGTGTGTGTGTGTGTGTGTGTGTGTGTGTGTGCAAACGCTGAGCAAACTGAGCCCAGAGGACTGAAAAATGATGCTTGCACCGCACATACTGCTAGATGCCAAACCATTATCCTCATTTGCAAAGTGACACACACATAAACAAACACACACAGTGACATAAGCATGGCACTGATGATGAGGGCATCACAACACGACCATAACCAGGCTCACAAGATAAACACAGGCTCCAGATCTGCTGCCCGACGAGGAAGCAAATGTGAATACAGAACACACACACACACACACACACACACACACACACACACACAAACAAACAAGCCTAGGAATATATTTCATGTATGTATTGAGGTAGGAATACACAACAAATCCCGCAACAAATTAATTGTATTTACCATGGGAGTGGAGGGAAAATTCCTGCGGCCTTCCACTTATAAACAATACATAAAGACTAAAACACTGACACAGGTACAGCAATAATGGAAAAACCAATCTAATACTGGGACTGTTTCACAGAGAGGAGGAAAAAGAGAGTGGGTCAACAGAAGAAATGGTGAGATTCATAAAGCAGGCAATGCATTAAGTCAAATGCAATTTGCTGCAGTTTCCTCACAATGGCAATAATAATAATAAACTTAATATAGCATTCCCACTTTTCAAACCAGTATAACAAACTGCTTTACAAACAATAATAAAGAGTGTCATAAAAATAAAACAGGCAAATTCATCACAACTGTGGTAAAACATTCTATAGAAGCAAATGTTGATACTGATTTTGCCACCCTAATATCCTCGGTCAGGAAGTATTAAAGCCTTATTAAAGCTGTGCTTTGGCTGATAAATGGGGACGAGATGTAGCCATGAGCCTGACCTAGAAGAGGCTGGAAAGTATTCGGTAAAATCATAAAATCACATCTAAAGCTAACAGGCAGCCAGTTTAGACAAGCAAAAAAGAAAAGGGATGTAGGATCAAAGAGATGCGTTTAGGGTTTGTCAGTAGATTTTGCAGTCTGGACTTGAGGCACCGCTTGTTGATTGAGACAGGAGAAAAAGCCAATATAGATGTGTGTATAGACAAGAAAAAACAGGCAAAACAAACCTTATCTTTGCTTTGTATCAAGGTTCTTTTTAGTATGCTGTTCAGACAGAAACAGATAGGACTTGGTGCTCCCATATAGAGGAATACTTAAGGTTCCACAGAGGAACAGTTAGGAAATTTGGATCTCAGAACAAAGGAAGAGTTGAGGCAGGTGAACAAAGTCAGCTGCCTCTCCTTTGATGCGAACACAACTTCCAAATCCATCCCACAGTGAAAATCATCCTTAAATCACTGTCTGGTCTTGCCGGTTCAGACAGTCAAAGAGGTAGAGCAAAGTCTGGGTTTGCACTGCATTGTGGGATCGGCCAGGAGGGGCGAATGAAATCAATAGATGAAGTTTCCATCTTCATACACCTTGTCAGCTGTAGGTAATTGACATGCCGGGCAGTTTTCAGTGTCCTCCTGACAATCTGTCTTGTACTGGCAGGCCTGGGATGGTTACAGTAAGGAGGTGTCAAACTCCCACTGCTGCTGCCAAGTTCTATTCATAGCTGATTAATAGTGTCATTAGTCTCTGTGCCAGAGGTAATGAATGGCTGGCATTAAGGCTTAACGAGGAAGGTTACTCTACATCTGCATAATAAATCTGGGTAACCAATACGCAAAACAGTCAAGACAAAGACATGCACAGCAAATCATTCATCTTAATAATCAACAGGAGTAAAAGCGGTTTCTTAAATTGAAATAATTGGAGTGGCTTTAATTTAAAAGTACTGATTAAAGCCTCGCATCTAAAACTTTTATCTTGTGCCGCTGACTTCATAATCCTGCGCTGTGTTCCCCAGTGAGGGTAGCTGTAAAGTTATGCCAAGCAGTTTTTTTATTATCTGGTTTCAGTGCGCTGATAAGAAAGCTTACCTCACTGGCTGGCACTGCGCACCTCCACCAAGAGAGCACAGATCCTGGGAATCCGTCTCTCTGGCAGCAGCAGACAAAGCACTGTAACTACAGATAGCCTTCTCAGGGCAAATTCAGCAGGCCATGCCAGCTTCTTACAAAATGGAAACAAGTTTCTCAGAAGTGAACAGCACTGGCTTCCATGTCTTATGTGGTTGGGTAATGATGACTGCAAAAGAGCCAGACCCAGCACAGTGCTAATGGTCCATTACTGAGTCAGTACTTTTATCTGCCATGGGAGGAGAGAGAGGGGAGACCCTAACCTCCTTTAGCAGAGGGAAGAATGAAGAATATACTCCAAAAGCCTGGTTTCGCACATTCAGAAAGCAGAGGGACAATTAAAATGGGGAATCATTTTGATGTTTCAGAGATATATGGAGCTAAATTCGCAGGATGAAAAATGGGACAGAACACTGGGCTGGGAACACTGTGCTTGTGGTTGATGTGGATAAAGCTGATGACACAAAAATCCTAAGTTCCCTCTGCACATAGATCAAAATGTCTGCTAAACATGTATAGACTCATGCTTTCATTAAAATTTAAAGGTAATGTAAGCAACAACAGGGCACTTTAATTGCTCCTACGGGTTTCGACGGCAGTGTGGCGGAAAATGATTGGTTGCTGGGAGCAAGTGGCAACAACTATATCCGTTTTTTCCCCGAGAAAATATCTCGCTCTTCTCGCTCCCTTTCCAGATAAGATCGGAGAGATGAGCAAGCCTGACAGCTCATGACATTTGGAGCAGCTCCTTAATGTGCCGACAAAGGAAACCGAGTCAGAAAGAGAAGACAAATGTTTCAAGTGAAGACAAAGTGAGAGGTGAGGAGAGAAATGGAGAGTGAGAGAAAAAAAGGCTGACCAAGCATGGCTTTTTGTTCTCTTCATTTTCTTTCGAGTACCTTGTCGACCACAATAATAAATTCAATTTATACAGCACTTTTCAACAGTTACAAAGCGCTTTACAAGCAATACGACGACAGATGAAAGCCATTAGACAAACAATAAAGATATGAGACATTAATCAAAAATTGGGCTACAAAAAAAAATAAAACATGCTCGGTGCACCAGAAAAAAAGATCAAAACTATGCTCAGCTCACCGGAGGGAGAGCCAGAAAAAAGGTTTATACCTATCCAGGGGACAGCGGTGCCCCCTGTGAGGCATGTAAGCTTTGTCTCGGAGCCTTTCTTGCGCTCTCTATTGTCTCCAGACACCTTATCACCGGCCGAGGGGAAACTGACAGAGATACAGTATCAGATAGCCTAAGAGGCATAACAAACACACGACTGGCTGAAGGGTGGAACCTATCAGTATCTGCACACATGCCCTCCTGCTGCGGCATCGCAGATCAGTCAGGATTAAAGAAAGGCTGGAATCTCACAAAGGCTTAAACTGACGGTGACGGTCCAAAACGCTGCCATGTTCCCAAAAGAAACAGTCTTTGTGTCTCAGATTGCATTCTCCATTAATGTCAAACGCCCTTTTCTCTCGCATGTCTCCATATCCATTTTTAGTGCGTTTTGAATAAAGATCGAAAACATGAAATGAAATCTGGCACAATTCCCCTGGGGAGGAATGAGCTTTTACAAACAACACAAATAAAAAAAGGAGCTGTAAAAAGAAAGATGTGGCAATCTCAAAAAGTGAATGAATTCTCTTCTCACTCGAGCCTGGAGTGGCTGAAATATTTTCTGGAACAATGTTTGAGGGGATGCCGGCGGGGGCCGAGGGGGCAGACCAAAGTCAGGCGAAGTAACGGAGTGAAGCTTGAGAGATTAGCAGCCGTACGGTCAAGTATAGCTTTGCCATCCATCATGTGACTTGAAGCCATTGATGTTGCTGCCAAGTGCTGCTGCTGCATGCTTGGACAGCACATAAAGCGTGTAGGGCGAAATTGTGAGTGGTAAACAAGGGCAGCATAACATCGCTACTGTGTCTGACTATATATGGACGGTACATGTTGTGATGAAAGGTCTGGAGCCGGTCACAGACGCATGTATGGATGCCATGGGGGGGGGGGTGGAGAGGATGCTTGACAGGGAGTCGGGGGGTTGTTTGTACTTCTTAGGAGGGCATCTGATAGACTAAATTACTTTAAATTACTTTTCTATTACCTTTCTTTCTTTTTTTTATTCTTTTATTATTCTATCATTCTTTTATTACTCTTATTTTATTATTCTTTTATTACTTTTTTTTAGGGGGCTAAAACCTCTAAAACCAAGCTCTATCATCCTCTTGTGTCAGTGAGAAAAGAAACTGGGTCTCCGCTAAATGTCACACTGAAATTAAAACTTTTTCACCTTTTTAGATCATTCTATGACACCATCCAGCTACAATTTCTGCCAAAAAAAAAAGACAAAAACTTTATTTTATTGTAGTTTTATATTAATATCTCATTACTTTTACTTCCTGGAAAACGGAAAACCAGGAGACATAAAAATACATAAAACTTCCACCCAATAAAACCATCACAGATTTTTGAATAAACCTGCCCCTCCCATCAAATAAAACTGCCTTTCTCTCTCTCTTCTGATAATCCCATTGGTTTATACCTTTGAATGATCTCTCCCCACAATATGTCCCGCCCCAATATCCTGTTTCAACAGGAAACACATCATATTAAGGAAGCAAGATGCTCTCAAAATGCTGTTTCAACTCATTAAATTTCACAACTCTCTTGCTCTTCAAATCTAAAATCCACGCTCTCACTTTAACAGTAGGAGCAAATCAACAAGCAGAAAGCATTTCTATGGGATGCATGTAAGTTTTTGAGGGGGCGATGGTATGCCTGCGTTTGCCTCCACCAGGGCCCTTCAGCAATTTACTCTCTGGTAATGTGGTTTCCTAAAAAAAGTAAGTGAAGATCCCAGCTCCACGGGTTCTCTGAATAAGCCCGGAGCAGCGGGTTGTTGTGTGGGTCTCTGTACCACATACAGTCTACATGCCACATACAGTCTACTGGAACACAAAAAAAAACACAATCCAGAAAACCTACAGTGTGTGCCTCAGATCGTCTGAACCCGACATCTAGGGAAAATAAATGCCCCCATTTGGAAACGGTGACTGTAATTGAATGGGGTTGGGTCCATCAATAATTAATCATCTGCTGTGTGTACATGCAGCGTCCCTCCACCATCAAACACATGTAGTCCCTTGATCCGTGAGCCACTGGTGAGTTAATTTGGGTGTGATTGTTTTGTTCCCCTGAACGCCTTCCTTTAACACACACACACACACACACACACACACACACACACACACACCATGCATGATCATGAGGCCACCAGCTGCTTGCCCAGACTCGGTATGCAAATGAAGATGCGTGACCATAGTTTATAATGTAAACCCCCCCCTCCTGCACCTCTCTTCCCCCTCTGAGAAATCTGCATCACATGCATCAAGTGCTGCACATGCTGGCTGGCAAAGGAAAACAAGGCCTCTTGGGCTCGTCTTTCAAGCAGATCAAAACAGCCAGTGATGCCGTACATCTCCAGAGCATTTTCCCCAGCAATAACCAGCACTGGAACCTTTTTTTTGTTCCTGCACTGCCTGCCTTTGTATCTTATTACCTTGGAGGTATAAGAATACAATTCAACCTTTCCAAGGGAACTGAGCAAGCCTGGAATGAAGTAATTGATTTCAGAGAAAGCTCTCTGCAAGTGTGTGTGCTTGTGTGTGTGTACAACATACACCTGCAACATTTTATGTATGATGTGTGGGGAGTTTGTACGACCGGGAAAGGGCTGAAAAGGTCAAATGGGATGTTTGTAGAAGCGGAAGAGGCTGCATCCCCCATGGGGATTAACAAACAAACAGTCCAGCTAATCAGACTCCAGCTAGCCAGCCAACCAGGTTTACTCTCTGGATTAGACCCACTGAGAAGTGGCTATCACAGCAGGCTGGCAGGCAATGGGGTGCCCACAACCTACTGTGATGTTACTGGCTATTCTACTTTTAGATTATGGAAACTGGGAGGTACAGTGGAGGGCGAACAGGAAAGAGAAAGCCCCAGTCTCGGTGGCGCTGCCCACAGGGGTCGGCTGCCTGCAGAGATGGGAAGGGTGTGAGGGTGCCACGTGGCACTTCCAGCTATTTAGACCCTGAAAGTGCACCCAGAGGACGGTCCGTGTCCAAAAACATCAGATCAGCATCCTGGATGAGTGTGTGTAGCGGTGGACCGGGGCATATTGTAAACGAGGGTGTGTGCTGGTGAGGTGTGTAAAACAGAGGGTGTCAGGGAAAGGCAGGTCACACACACACACACACACACACACACACACACACACGGTCAGGCCTAAAACAGGTGATAACAAGAGTGACCTTCAGCAGCCAGAGAACTGACGCAGGTACCGCAGGCTATTTTAAGCCTTTTTCCTCTTTCCAGTGCAAAACAAGATTAGACAAGGTACCATATTGTTTTGTAGTTTGCAGCTTAGACGACAGACCATTTATAAATGCCTCAAAGCATTTCACTATGGTTGAGTAAATACAACCCATTGAAAAGTTCAACCCATGCTGTGAGTTTCAGCTTGTAAACGCACACACATACACACACATACACTCCATCGTGCCGTGCATACACAGTCAACACCGTCCCTGAGAGACTGAACCACAACACAAACACTTACTTCGCCATCAGTGCCTGTACAAACAGCAATTTGGTGAGGACTGATTTCAGCTCTTCACAATCAATTTAGGCTACAATCCCTCTGATCAGCTTCCTGCAGTCCCCAGTGGGAACACTCACTAATCACTATGGTGTGTGCACACGCCACCAAAGAAATTGTGTGTGTGTTGTGTGTGTGTGTATGTGTGTGTGTGTTTTAGTTAAGGCACTGTGTGCGTATTTTAGGGCTTTATCCCCAAATTTGAATATTAACGAATTTTGCCATGAGGCAGAACTCAGTAGAATATCTTCAAATTTACATATAATTAAAATTCCCTATCACATGCCCCCATTCTTTTTCTACATTGCCTTTTTATGATCATAAATGTGACTACAATGCTCTAAATAAAATAACAATTTTATCATATTTGTTTGTAACCCTAACCCACCAACAGCAAATAACACTAATTAAGTAAAAAATTATGGGTGATCACTATATCAAACACAGTGTAAGGCTACTTGTCATGAATAAAACATTACATTTTTGGAAGACAGTATATCAAAAGATTAAACAGACAGTTACAGACTGTTGCCATTTTAGGAATTGTTTTTCAGTTGATATGGATGGTTTCATATGGATTCCTCTACTTTTTGGATCCCCAGTTGCACCTCATTAACCTGGGCAACAACACGCTCCTCTCCCTTTTCGGTTTGACTTTGAAGCTTCCCATCTCTAACTCTTTCTGCTGCATCAGTATAATGCATGTGTGCAATCACCAGTGGGAGCACACACGCATATGATGTGATGCAAATGAGAGTGGGGTAACAAGAACGGTTACCATGACATGATGATGGTAGGCTGGGGAGAATTAGGAAAAGGACAAGAGTAGAGATAATTTTGTTGGGCCAATCATTAAACAAAATGATGAAGAGTTTGTGACCTTATTACATTTAACAGTCGCCTAAAATGAAGACATCTGGAGCCTCAGGACATCATCATCAGGACAACATCAACACAATCAGACCAAACCAAAATATAGAGAATCAATAGGAAAACTACCAAATATTGGAATGAAACAATCCATGAGACAAGAGCAGAGATAATTTTGTTGGACCAATCAAACAAAATTATGCAGAATTTGTGACCTTATGAGGCCCCAGGCAATTGCCATGCATAAAAATAAGTGTGTGTGTGTGTGTGCGTGTGTGTGTCCCAGCTCTAGATGACACATGTTCAACTGTCACATTTCCACGGCGGTGCCTGCTGTTGAGATTACACTTCACTCTGAGGCCGTGCGACGCCAACATTGCCACAGAGAACACACTGCACAGCCCCGCGCTGTGCTGACACATGCACATGCTCACACCACCACACATTTGCTCCTGCTGGCCCGGCCCTGACCCTGCTAGCTGATGATGGAGCACACTGTATTCCCCGAAGTGAGCCGGAGCTTTTATTGGTATTGGTGGAGTCTGGCTGGAGGGAAGGGGGCTTTTAGCAGCCTATTCTCACCTCCTGATTTGAACAGGGAATAAGGGTGGTGCTCTGCTGTAGCGGAGGGATACACCTTCTGCGGTTTGTCTGCTACAAATGTGTGTTACAGGATTAGGGGGATTTTTTAAAGGATTTTTTACTGCTCTGTCGACTGGAACACGGTCTCTCCGTTTCTGTCTGCCTACAACACTATTATCCCACCGTGATCTACTTACATTTTATATGACATGCATTCATATTATAGTGAATCTTTTTCTTAATGCTAGCTAGAGCACTGCTGTACTACATGTGATAGCATTATAATCCCAACATTACCACAATCTGACAGCTGCGCTGGGACAGCAGAGACAGCTTTTATCTAAAAGTGACTCTCTTGCTCTATCCATATCTTTCAACATCAATATTCAGTTCTTACTTTATTCGTATTAAAAGAAGAGAAAAATAATGTCAAAGCATAAAGATAACCAACACTTGTACATTAAATCCTTCCTCCTTGTATATATATGTGTGTGTGTAGTCAGTACCTAGGCTACTGTGTATTCATCTCCTTTACCCAGATTAGTCGTGACTATCGGTGGTCTATGTGGAAATAATTACTGTTTGTGCAGAAACAACAAAGGGCAAATATTTTAATGTCTGTTTTGGTTTCAAATTTGCTGCAGATTTTGGTTGCGTTTGGGAAAATGATCTCTCTCAAGGCTGGAGTATTTTGAATATGAGGTGAGGGGGCTTAGAGCTGCCTTTGTTTTTCACAGTCGGAGCAGAATTGCCTTTGGCAGCCAAGTCTGTCTATGGCAGCTCCTTTCTACAGCCAGGTTGTGTTCAGTCTACACTTAGCAGGCTGGAAAAGGTTTTGGCCTATAAATGTGTAATTTTTCTTTTCAGGACCATTCATGCCCCATCATGGCATTGCAACTTACTCTATTTTTTTATTGTTTCATTCCAATATCTGATAGTTTTCCTCTTCATTCTTTATATTTTAGTTTGGTCTGATTGTGTTCATGTTGCTGTCCTGAGGCTCCAGATGTCTTTGTTTTAGGCGACTGTAAAATGTAACCACTCTTTCTCACATATTTAATAAGAGGAGTTATTCCATATTCTGCTCTGCATGTATCGTTTAGTATTCTTTCTTTGAACATGCAGAATCCTCGTACAGAACTATGTAGAGAGATTCATTTTGTCTCATTTGAAAATCATTATTTCAATTTTCCCATAGAAAATGATTGGTTCCAGTACAAATTGAACAATTGTTAAGCATATCTTAATTGGAACATCAATATTGTTTTGTAGCCGTACAGAAAGCTCCACACTGCCTCTAATTGCTTAATCTCTCAGATCCTTCCTCTACATTCAGCTTTATGTGTGTTGTAAAGTAATGGCATCCAAATTTCTGAATCCCTTCTGAAGTATAATCTTATTAACTGTCTGGGCGCAGGTTTGACAGAACCAGTGCAGGAGATTGAGGTGTTGTATAAACTTTTGGTTGAGGACAGCAGGGCCATGTCATCTGCAAATAGGAGACTCTTAATTTAACATTTAAGGGGAGTCCTCATGCAGAAGATTGCTGTAATTAACTGATTTGGCTAATGAAGCTATGTATACATCTCAAAATGTCTCATCCACTCCAGCATCTCTCTTTCCCTCCCATCGCTGATCTCTCACTTTGTCAAGCTTCAGCTTTGGGGCATTGATTTCAATTTATCATGCCAGCACTCCCGTTGCCTGCACACATACATGCACAGAGTGATAGAGAGAGAGAGAAAAAGAGACAGAGAGCACTCAGGCGGTGATGAGGCATCTCCATCTCTCAGTGGGGGTCTGGTACCTCTGATGGGAGGGGAGGACAGGACTCTTCTGTTTCATGACACTGGTCTAAGGGGGAGGAGGGGAGGAGGGGAGACTAATGGCGGCCCGGTTGGACGAGGGTGAAGGCGAAGGCAGAGAGGAGGAACAGAGGGAGGAGGAGAGGGAGAGGGAGAAGCAGGCAGGATGGGAAGGAAGAGGAAAAAAAGGATGTAGGGAGAAGAAGAGGGATCCACAGAGGGAGGGACAGTACGAGGCCAGTAACTGAGGAAGACAGCTTGCCTGTCTTAAGCCTCGGCTTTAACAATGGCTGAATAAATATATTTGCATCAGAGCTCTGATGGGGTGTCCTCTTCCTTTTTTTTCTATCATAACATGAATCCTTAACGCAGCTGGGAATTGAAGCCTACAGGATGATGAAGCAAAGATTCATGTAGCAGCATCAAGCATCGAGTATATTATCTAGATAGATTTTTTTAATTGTGTTACCTCTTATCTCAAGTTGGCTGAATATTTAGTGACATGTCTCTGTGTTTCATCCAACTCAATGCAATTCACTTGCAATAGCTAGGGCTAAAGCGGCATGAGAGCTCAGAGCTTGTACAGCCAGAGAGGGATTTCCGTCTCTCTAGTGAAGTGCCTGGCTTTGGCACTAGGAGCCAAAATGTCAAAACATCATTTATGTGAGCTGGGAGAGAGGGGAGAAGAGACAGAGGCAGAGACAAAGTCAGATGGAGGAGCATTTCCATATTGAAGCCACAGCATACGGAAGGGGCAAAAATAAGTATTCAGATGCAAATGGAAGTGCATCTCTTGAATTAATACAAACATAAAAAAAGCAAAAAAAACACACACTTAAGGGCAAACAGCAAACTGAGTGGCTCCACTCCAGACTTGCTTGTCCGTGTTGACTGCAATCCCGTCTGTTCATGCATAGCATTGTTCACATTAGGTGCTCTAATCTTCAGCTCGCTGTCAGTGACAAGTGGGAATCTGGGAAGAATGCCCAGGCTGAAAGTCTGTCCGGTGGCCATGGGTGTCCGACTATACATATGGTAACATAGCATACTGAAAAATAGGCACTGGCCTTTTTTTTCCCCTTTCTCTTATGGAGGTCAATTCCTACAATATAGTAAACAACTATATGCAGCTTGTAGTTTCCTGCAGTGCCTGATGACAGAGATATCGGCTTCTAGAAGGCAATGCCACGCAAAGTACGACACACTGACGTCTCTTCTGCTCTGGAGCAAAGGCAACAGAGGAAAATAGACAAAGCCACATAAATTGTAACGGCTCCAGTGTCTGAGAACAATCCAGAAGACTTGGGTATACATTTTAGTGTGGCATGTCATCAAACTTCAAATACAGTCTTTATACTGTATATGGAAAGATGTCAATCATATAAATGAGTGCTTTTGTCCTGCCGTGTACAGCTTCAAAGTTGAGAAACATGACCCATTTCCTCTCCAAGCTGTAATTGCCGCCTACAATCATGCACAAGTGCTTCGGATAATCAAGCCTGGAGAAGGCCACAAATTGTTGCTGCACACTGCCTATAGCTGACAGGTGACGACAATCCTTTAAATAGCCTATACTCCGCAGCTGAAGAACCTCCTTCATGATTGTTCTGACAATAACAACCTACGGCTATACTGCAGACAGAGAATAAAAGCAAAACTGTCACAGTATGGAAATTTAGCCGGAAAGACGTCATGTCGGACTCTAGTGGTTACACTTAAAGCTTTAAAGCTCAGTGAAGAAAGGCTTTGCCTATCTACAAGGAATCTGACAAAACTTTACAGAGTACATTGAATTAAATATGTTAGTGAGTCCATTTCTAGATAAAAATCATCTTTTACTGATTACAATTACATGTGGGCTGCTTAGGACAATTGCAAGGTTGCAAGGTTTCATTGCAGCGCACTGTTTTAATTTACAACTTAGAATTCAATCTATTCAAAACTGACGGTTGTAAATCTCATGTATAATTATTTGTGAGAGATTATCTTGTATTTGTCAATGGGAAAATGAATGGGTAATGGAGGATACAGGGATGCAGGGGTAAAGTACTAGGTGTCACTTTCCCTCCCTATGACAGAACAGCTTTTCTTGATTCCCTCTTTTAAAAAGCAGAACCAAACACACTTCTAGAGGATGACAAGATTGAGTGCAGCAGCTTTACTGGGGGAATTAAGTGGCCCTGACTTGGCCTGCATTACACGGCATAATTAGGTCCCCTCGAGGCTCACTTTTGCCTTTTGTGCTCCTATTTACCTACATCTGTTTGCAACTAGTTGACCCATATTGCACATGGCTGTGGAATGTCCAGGAAAATTGTTCAAGACTGCAATTTGAGAGCTATTTTTGAACTCCCCCAAAACTGAGAGTCTTTCAAGGCTTTGAGATTGCTGAAGCGAGATGGAGCGAGCTGTTTGTTTGCTGTTTAAAATCAGTGTACAAGATTTGTCTTGACATCATGCCGTTGTTATCCAGAGTTCAAAACCAAGAGTATTGATATACAACACATATCGCTATGAAAGACTGCCAACATACGTACGCTAACAGCCGACAGCTGACCTTTTTCCATTCCAACCACCCACAAGCGAGAATCATCAGCGGAGCTACATTTCACTACAGCTGGCAGTGTCAAGATGCAAAGATTATGACCACTAATGAATATTAGCCAACTTGCTGGCGTTGGTGTTTAGATAACACATCCCCATTGATTTCCCTGTTGGGTGGAGACAGCTTTATCCCTGTGGCAGGTCCCTGGCTTATCTTCCCCCGCTGCAAGGCAGCAGACACACCAACAGTGAGCGGGGCTTTTTCCTGGCCCGGTGTCAGGATGATTCAAGCCTGGAAGGTGTGAGCGGGACACCTGACTGAGGGGGGACACACAGGGGCAGCAGAGAGGAGGGTGTGTGTGTGTGTGTGTGTGTGTGTGTGTGTGTGTGTTGGGAGGTGGACAAAGACGCCAACAGTGAGAGGTTAGCCGCTCTGTGTGTGTGTGTGTGTGTGTGTGTGTGTGTGTGTGTGTGTGGTGTGTATGGGGGCATATTCAGGACAGCACAATTAACACTGGGCCCAGTGCGTTGGACCATCAAAGGGACAGAGAGCAGGTGGCTCTGAAAGACAAGGAGAGAAAGAGAGAGGGAGCAGGACGAAAGGCGGCAGATGGCTGTAGGATTGTATGTTTCTATATAGAGGAGAGGGAGAGAGAGAGGGAGAAAAGAGGAGAGGAGAGAAGAGGAGAATAGCAAGGAGAGGAGAATAAAATAGAGTAGAGAAGAGACTCCAGGGAGAGAGATACCACTCAACTTGAACTTAAGAGAGTCATTTGAACCTCATATCAAACAGCTGTATCCACAAAGCACTATTACCCATGGAAACTGGGCTGATTTTAAACATGTTCTCATTGATACACCTTTGGAGCCGCGAATCATACTTCTGAGAGAGGAAATCACTTTGACTCAGTGAGGCAAGCATTTGTGGAAAGTATAGCAGTGGATGTGTCGATAAAAGCACAAAACTGTCTTTGGTTATTTTCCACATTTTCCGTCTGAGGCTCAAGTGGTCGCTGGATAATAAACTGATGTAAAAAGAGGAAACTGGATAACTTTCTACTGGTAAGTAAGCTTGGATTAGCAGTACCGAGTCCAAGTCCATTGTCGAGACAGATGCACACATTTAAAAAAAATAAAAAAAAAATCTCTGTGATATTTATGGATTTAACAGAGATTCATTTCTTTGAAGCCCTGCTTAGGGCAGCCACATAGTCTACAAGGCCAGCTGCCTCAGTAATTCATCCCATTTATCTTCAACTCATACAAAAAAGAAAAGATTGGGGCCATGCAATGTGGCTAAGCCCTTATCAATGGTGTCGAACAGAAATGCACAATGAGCTGCAGGTCATCATTATTTCTGACTTAGTGTCCTCCAGTGGGAGGGGTGAACACAGCTGGGGGGCGCTGGCTGGACGCTGCTATGCTAATCCATTAGCCACCTGCTTGGAGTGGGGGGGTTTCACACTTGATTACATTTCGCTATCTTCCCATAACAAGATGGAGAATTTGGGGGAACGGAGTAATACTGTGAGGATACACACACACACACACACACACACACACACAACCTCACACTCCTTACCACACATCTTCCCTATAATTTCATTTTTCCGTATTAGGATTACTTTACTTTTATTTCCCTTGTCGTTCTATTGATCTTACGGTTGTTCCTCTATTTTCCACTATGTTCTTTCATTTAGATTATGTTATTTGGCGAAATTGTGTCTCAGCTTGTCATCTTGATTTTCTTGTTTTGTTGTTTGTTTTGAGATGAGATGCTTTTATCGGCCCCTTGGGGTTTTATCGCTGTGCAAATGAACTTAAATTTAAGTTTTATTACAGTTTTTCCAATGATCAGAAGTAACAAAACAAAACTACTTTAAGAACTAGGATATTAAAATCCTTCCCTGCAGCTGCTTCTATTTTTGGGGCGTGCGTCTTGGTTTTTGATACTCCTCGCCTCTGTGTCCTTGGTGGCGGCTTTGTTGTACTTTGTGCTCGGCGCTCCACTCCGGGAATTAGCGTTCAACCCCTGCCTTTGGCTTTAAAGACAGAAGTACGGAAAGAAAGAATAGGCTGCAGCTGTCGAGACACTCTCACTCTACTAGCATGTGGTTTCACAGTCAGGTAAACCACTTGCTAAAAGACCGTCTTAGCGTGTGCTTGGATGCTGCGTGGAAGCACAGGCACCGGGTCAAGCAGCTTTTCCAGACTCCTCACATCTTAGCCAGTTTTCTTTCTCTTTCAACTGTTTTCTTCACATGACACTTCTGTAACTCTAGACGTGGAATGGACTGTGTGCAAACCAAACACCTATAACCCCAGATATCCTTCTACTCAATCACCCTTTAAGTCACCTCAGGTTTTACACAGCACCCCCCCACCCTGATCCCAATGGTCCGTTCCATTATACTGTTCACTAAGTGTCCTCACTCACTCCCCTTCACAGATGTTGTGCAAAGCCTCTCCCAGAACCACCTAGGTGTTTACAAACAAGGCAGATTTTATGGAGGGCTTTAAAGTGATGTAACACACCGTCTGGAGGCCATATTGGAGGTCCTCGCCTCTTGTGCAACAGTGGCTGTGAGCAGCTGGCTGCGTTTCTAATATACAACTTGACCATCTTAACAAAACTGAATAGACTTTCATTTCTGTGCTGTTCCTGACTGGGAACTGATCATTTTGCCAGTGATACATCTGATCACACTGTGTTTAGATAATGTCAGCTTGTTAGCTAGTTACCAGTGGTATCTGGTCACACTACCTAACATATGTAGTAGAAGCTAGCGTTAGGAGTGGCTAGTGGTCTCATGTCAATATTAACAAAATTAGGCTACGTTAGTTGGCTAGCTAACAAAAATGCTAAAGATCAGCTGTTTGTTTAGGTTAACTAGGCTCACTCTTCTCAAGTTATAACTCATAGTGCTTTGGAGTAGAGACTAGTCAAGGGCTAAAGACAAGTGTCACAGTAACCTAAATTTGAAAAACAAATCAACCATATCAGACTATTCACTGTAACTTATAACATTAGGGAATTCAGCTACATCCAAACCACAACAATCTTTTGTCAGGTGTCTCTCTTTTTTTTAGCCCGATTGTTGAAGAGTTTTAGCTATTATTTGTGCCCAGGCAAGTCTCTACTGGACCTCCACCATGGCACCAGTGGTGGATGCGAGGAGATTTCTGATGCAACTGCACAGCCTGTATTGTATCTGTGAGGAGGGAGTGAGGCTGCAGAGGAAGGAACAGTGTGATGGGCGGGACCCGGCCTGGTGACTAGCGTACCGTGCGCCAGGATGATGAGCTGGGCGCTGGACTGGATGTTGCCTGCATCGTTCTCCGCAAGGCACTGGTAGAAACCCTCATCTGACTTGACCAGGCCCAGGACCTGCAGGTTGTGCTCCTTCTGCAGGGAAGAAGGAAGGAAGGAAGGACGGAAGGAAGGAAGGAAAGAAAGAAACAAAGAAAGAAACAAAGAAAACGTAGAAGTAAAGAGTAAAAGAAAGAAAAAAAATAAGGAAGAAAGAATGCATATACAGTTAATAATGTTCTAATTTGTATTATAATAGACAGACCAATAAACTAACTGCAGAGAGAGCAGACAGGTACCACTGTGGTGACGTTAATATGTGCCAAATGGTCTTACAATTATTTTGAAGTAGTCACTGGGGATGACGGCGTCTCCATTCTTGACCCACTTGACAGTGGGAGCTGGTGAGCCCGTCACCTCGCACTCAAACACGATGTCCATGGACTCATGGGCATAAATGTTGGCCGGCCGCTTGACCATCTGGGGAGCAACTGTGGAATCGAGACAAGGAAAAGGCATTAGGGGAGCTAAAAAAAAAAAAAAACAGTGGTACACTTCATGTCCAAGCTTAGGGTAATGTTTCAACAGTTAAGGCAAAGGTGGGAACAAAAATTGACCAAAACAAAATTGTGAAATTCATTGAGCAATTTGTCAAAACTAAACAGGTATACAAAGCGCTTGTGTTGCGATATCTGACAGAAAATAAACCAGGCCAACTGACACCCTGCCTCCTTCAACTGTTAAATCGTGTAGTTGAGGGAGGGGGGGAAGAACAACAAACAGTGTCATCAGAAAACAACTTATCCAATTATTTTGTGCGCCCTTCACACTGCCGTGACCCTTTCGGCGGATGGCAACACTTGGAATATTTTGAAAAAAGCAACCTCTGTTGTTTTTATTCAACAGCGGATGAAAAAAACAGCAGCAGCCACTGAAGGTAGCAGTACAGTGTGTTATCATGCTGTACCAGCTAAGCATAGCACTTGCAGATCTTCCCTAGTCCTGGTAATGAGGGCCAGGCACGAGTTATTTGATCTGCTGGGGAGATACAGCGCCTCATCAATCTGTCCTGGAACAAGGTCAGTGGGAGCGCAGGGCCCAGGCCTCGTCCTCTCTCCATAATTGGAGTGTACGTGTATGTGAGGAGAGGAAGACAGACCGTGTGTGTGTGTGTGTGTGTGTGTGTGTGTGTGTGTGTGTGTTTCTGTGCACAAGTGCCTTTTTGCTCCTGTGCACTCTCTGATAAGCAGTGACCTCGCTGACCGCAGTTTAAACGACTGTATTGTTAACGTGTCGCGGCGTGTCAAGCCTCGCGATTGGCCTCCTGGGCTCTGTGATAGCTAGCCATTAGCATCTATTCACTAGCTATTCACATGGGCTGATTGGACATTAATGATAGTGGGTGGATGAGGTCCTTTTCTAGCTTTATTCTGCAGAGTAGGAGGTTATGAGTTCAAGTCCCGTACTCATCTGGAGGATGTAACTGTGGTTAATTTACTCTAAGATCAAATTGCTAGTTAACGGATTAGTCTTCATCCTGAGTGATTTACACACAGCCACCCACATTAAGAAAATTAGTCTAACAAATTATTTAAAGTTTCTTTGTCTTTAAAATTGCTAAGGAAAAAAAAAATCAACCCTGAGTTTGAAAGCATAATTTTGTTTGGCTATCTAAAACAGTAGTTTGATGTCAGGCCCTCAGAATCAAGGGCTAGACACCAATTTCTCCACTGAGAGTAGACTTGTGCATTTTGAGTAAGGGGCGTGGCCTGATAATTAATACATAATGATAAAGAACTAGTTAGCTAGCTAGTTCTATTTAAAATGATCATACGCTGACCTTTGATCGAAAGCCCTTATCTAGGCTTGTCAAAAGGCATTCTGGGAAAACGAGGCAGGTTGAGGGAAAGTGGGTTCACCACAAAAGTAAATTACATTACAAAATAACTCCAGGAAAGAATTGAACGCACTACAAAATGAATACACTGCTAGTATTTCAAGCAACAGACCGTTGATTTATCATCTTTTAATTAAAAAAAAAAATATTGACCTCTAAATGCCAGTTTTCCAGCCATAAAATGCAGCAGAATAGGTCGAGCACCAAACAATGAACTGGAGCACCACAGAATATTCAAACAATCCCTCGCTTCCTAATGAGTTTCTAGGCTTCTCTGCGGACTGCTGTGTGCAGTATTGACGACTGAGACAGCGATGGAAATGAGGATGGTGATGCTTCTCGACTGGATCGTTGTATGGTTGTCAAGACAGCCATTACCTCGCTCTGTGTGTGTGTGTGTGTATGTGTGTGTGTGTGTGTGTGTGTGTGTGTGTGTGTGTGTACCAGTGTTCCCTGCTGGGGGATGTGTGAGATGTGAATAATGCGGTTCACAGTGTGGTGTCCCCTGGATATTTGCCTGTAGTAGCTGTGCAACCGAGGCAGGTGGAATCCAAGGCTTACTTTGGTGTGTCATGGGGAGAGTGTTAAGGAGACAGAGAGAGTCAACCTGTGTGTGTATAGGTGTATATATATGTGTGTGTGTGTGTGTGTGTGTGTGTGTGTGTGTGTATTAGAGAGAGCCCAGGAATGAGAGTGACAGTTTGTGTTTAAAACAGGATGGCTCTGGTATTGTTTCCTTGTATGTGTGTGTGTCTGTCTGTGTATGGGTGGTTGAGCAATGTGTAAAGATGAATAACATTGAATGTGTTGGTGTCTCGGTATTTGCCTCCTTCTGTTATTATTGCCGCTATATACAGTACACATTTCTACCGGCAATGAGTGTATGGGAGGATTTGTTTGCACAATACTGGTGTGTGTGTGTGTGTGTGTGTGTGTGTATGTTCACATATGTTCCTGCGCATCCATGTCTCTCTATATCTGTGTACATTTGTTGTATGTATGGCTTTGTGTTTCATACTGCAATGTCGGTCTGTCAGAGTGTGTGTGCATGTGTGTGTGTGTGTGTGTGTGTGTGTGGAACCCCCTGGTGAGGCTTTCTGGTGACAGGTCTTGATGGTGACTGGTACCCTGCGGCACTCTTCATCTCTCTCTCTCTCTCCTTCTGTTCAGTCTCTCTTTCTCTTCCTCTCTCGTTCTCCACCCATTCCCCCCTTTCTTTCCTTCTCTTTATCTTCCTCCAACTTCCCCTTTATCTCTCCATCTTTCGCCTCCCCCTCCCTCTCCCTGTCTCTCCGTCTGAGCTGACACGCACCATTTCCTCTAAATGGCGTTCAGACATTTGGAACCTACTGGACTGAGCAATGAGCACAAACGCCTAAATATACCAATAAAGCTTAGGGGGGGCCGGAAGCTGTCAGGACTCAAGAGAGGGTAACGTGTGTGTGTGTGTGTGTGTGTGTGTTTGTACGTGTGTAGCATGAGACTCTGAGGCCCTCAGTGCAACACCGCAGCCGATCATCTTCCTTTTCTCTCTAGCTGGCTGTCTACCACAGCTGTTTGTGTGCGTCAGGGACTGACACACACACACACACACACACACACACACACACACATCCATATAAACACCACAGCCCATAGTACTGTCACATACACTGACACATGGTCCAGTCAATGCACCTCACACTGGCTGTCTTATAACTGTGAGGCAGTGGGAAAATCAGCAGGAATCTCTCCAAACAGGCTGACTTCCACGGGTACATAAATACTATTCTCTAATGAAAGAGAAATGAGAGAGAGGGGGAGAGAGAGAGAGAGAGAGAGAGAGAGAGAGAGAGAGAGAGAGAGAGAGAGAGAGAGAGAGAGAGAGAGAGAGAAATCAAGAGAAATATAAAGGAGGGAGAACAGACGAAGGAAGACCGGGGCCAATTCTTCCTTGGGGCTGGTATTATCTCTCTAGCCTGTAGCTTAGTAAAAGAAGCTTTATTGCAGCCAGCTACTGACTCCAGTGAACTACTAAAAGAAGGCCACAATGAGGTCATGTGTGCGTCTCTACTGTCAGCTTGTTAAAACAAAGTCCCATAGGATCCCTGTAGGGATTTGGGGGAGATTGCTTTACTTTGAGCTTCTTATGGAGCCAGGAATAAACTGGATTGTGATACACTGAGGGTGAAGAAACCCAGCTTCTAGCTTCTATTGGTATTGATGAAATGGCGAACTATTAAAGTTAAAAAGCCTCAGAAAGTAGCTCTTGAATTTTGATTGTCAGGGTTGTTGGGATCAGTCAAAAGTTGCAGATAACGAATCTGAATACACCCTCCAACAACAATCAAGCTGTAACAGGCTATTGTAATTCTAAACACAAAACAGGGGAAGACAAAGGGTCCGAATGTGAAAGACTTTTTACTACTTTGATAGTTTGGCTGGAGTCCCGTTAGCTTTATGAAGCTAAACAATAGCTAGCGGACAGTCGGGGTTTACCCTAAGGGCGAGCGGAGTGCGGACTGCACTAATTACCAATCCTGCTCTTCCCAAGATAACAGCTTTACCCTTAATCCCAACCACAACAAACAGCTTCGCTATTAAAGCCAGTAAGATGCTTGATGCTAGTTTCCCCAATCGTTGGGCAGACAATAACGCTGTGTCCAGTTGGAGTCGTGGAGAGAGAGTTCAATCTTCAAGTGTTTGTGTGGACTCTTTCTGGTGGTTCCAAAATTACTACAAATGGGTGAAAGCAAAGACATTAAATGCTGAAACAAAAGGTAGCCTGTTTTGGTTTAGTAGAGTTTTAGGCCCTTCCTGCATCCAGCGCTGTCCTTTTGGAACAAGACACACTGTCAGTAGAGCAGAGCATCCAAGCCTTTGAGGTAGATTGATACTTCTGTGTTGCTCACATCATATTATTATATATGGTTTGTGCAAGGCAGAGGAGTTCTCATCACATAACCTCCCATAGAAATGCACTGAAGCTCCATGGCAAACAGCAAAAACAAAAACACAGCTACTTTGATCATTCACACTGCATGCTGTCTGATACAAATGTGCCATCAGTGTCAATCATCACAACAGAAGCCCTACCACTGGAAGCATGTTTCATTTGGATGCAAACTTAATTATTGTCATGGCAATTTTGTTGTCAACAGCAACGCTCCTTCATTCTCCAGATCATCAACATGGCGCTCGTGTTTTAATGAAGTCAGGTCTGAAGATAATTAGTCAATAACAAAGAGGTGATGAGGTGTTTATGGGTTCACATCAGCGGGTTGATATGACAGGTTAGAATTTATATGCTCAAAAATAAGCAAGTAGATTTTTATTTTAAAAGGCTGCATATGGAGTTAACCTTTCCTTTTTCATTTTCAACATACCCTCGGATAAAGAGTGTATCTTCTTGGCTGTGAGTGTGTTTCACTGCGTCTCAGTTGGCCAAACAGGAACACCGTAAAACCTCAATGCCACAGGATACACAAAACGACCTACCTACACGCTCCTGCTCCCATGCAGATATGCTTTATCTAAAATAAATAGCAGATTGTTGATTCCACACCCATGAATGCAGACGGAGGAGACGGAGCAGACAGGAATCAGACAGAGACACCTCTCTCCGCACAGCTCTCATCCCCACCAGCAGAGATAACACCCACTATAAAACAGGGAAAAGGCGTGTGCCCGTGTGTGTTTTTCCTTATCAGATTAGTGTGCTTTTAATAGCTGATGGAAAGTTTCCTTTTCATTTCTGCCAGAATATAACTGCTTTGTGACGCTGTGGGGAGGGCAGGAAGATGATGTGTCACAATAAAAACAGACTGAAATATCCCCCAGATCCATATCAAGTTCTTACTTCCTCCACAGCGTCATTTAAAGCTAACTATTCCTATCAGTAGCTGGAAAAAAACACTTTGAGTAGGCACAGTTAAGAAAAATCCCCTCTTCATAGCACCGCACACATTTTCGTTCAGTTATAGTCCCCTGTTGTTTAATTGCCTGCTGGAATAATTTGAGCACAAACTATGCAGATATGATATTTGATCAATGACGATGATCATTTTTCCTAAACCACTTATCTCATATAAAAGAAGTAAAGAAGTAGTTGGAGCTGCAAGCTGAAATTCTGGATATCTAGGGTTTTTAATGTTTTTGTCTATTGTAGCCCTTTTCTGTAACAAAGCAAAAACACTAAAGCAGTCTTTGCTCAGTTGTAAATCTAGATCCCTCAGTCCATGGGCAGGACATGAAACTTTTATAGGCGGCAGGAATTTCCTGCATGTGAGCAGCACATGGAAAGAGCAGTCAAGCTGACGGCATGATAGCACCAGGCCATGATAAATGAGGGCCACTGACTCGGAGCCCAATAAAACTCAGAACATACATGTTTGTGGAGAAACTATTTCTGTCCTACAAACACACACACACACACACACACACACACACACACACAGGTCCTGGTCTGGGTGGTGCCCCAGTCACGCAGGGCCGTAATGAAAAGCTTCTGCCTCCTCTGGCCTCGTTTATCCTCTTGCCAACTCTAATAAAGGGTGAGATGTCACAGCAAAGCCACACTCAACAGAACACACACACACACTCACATGCATACAGAAACATTCAGTACCCACATTTACACACATATGCAAGCGTGTAGACACACAATTGTGTTCCCATTCAGGGCCCCTAGACGTGTTCCAGTTCCTCCTCAAGGGTTTTCATTGGTTTATTAAAGCCAGTGGAGACTTATGGGACTGGAGAGGAGAACGGGACATGGCTATTTTCTTGAGAGTGGAAGGGTGAACAAAACATTATTGTAACGTCTTTGGTTAGACCGTGATGTTTTCCCAAACTACCTGCCTGGAGTTCTGCCTCGTCTGATCGGAAGAAAGCAGCTCGACCTGGTTGCATCTGACAGCCATGAGTTCTGTGTGTACACATATGCTAGTCAATGCATACAAGTGTATACAGTGTGTGTGTAATTGGCCTTATGTGGGATCATTATGAGAGTGGGGTTGTGTATGTGCGCGCACACCTGCTGCAGCCCTCATGCAACTCTAATTCCACAGATGAGCGCCAGCTGCATCACGAACCCTCAAGCTTTCTTCAGGCGAAACCTAACATTCTTTTACCATATCAAATCCCATGCCGACTCTCTCTGCATCCCACCCTAAGCACAAGTAGCGCAGTGTTTATGAAAAGCCACTGGCCGTATACCCACACTTCCACCTTGTTACTGCAGCAAAGAGGCCCCAATGTGTTTTAGAAGGAGCCAGTCACAGGAAAAATTGATTGTTTTGTTGTTCATATCGATTCATATCCCATCGATTTGTATCAGTGTCTGTCAAAAGCATAACTGCTTCTTCAAGGAATCAATTGACCACTTGCATGTCAGTCTTGTTGTCAAGGAAGCGAATCAATGCCACAATCTGGTTTCTTCAAGAATCTCTACAAAGCCAATGCAATTAAGCCTGTGTGTGTCTAGGGCATGGAAACTAATCAAACCATTCTATCCTATTACAATGACCTATGTCTTTCAACAATATTACAGCAGCGCTAATCAATCCTGCAGGGTGGCAGTGGGGTTGGGTGCGGGACATGTGAAAGAGATTTCAGAGAGAGATGGGTGGACAGAATACAGATAGGAAGACTGGGAGCGAGTGAAGTCAGAGGTCCTCCTCTTTTCCATTACTGTCTCCCTTTATCACACTGAGTAGGGGGGAATGATGAAGGGACGGAGGAGGGGTGATGAAGGGATGAAGGGATTTAGGGAGACAGGAACGGAGTGCTAACATGGTGTGGCTGTGTGTGAAATGCAGGGAACTCGGGAACAGGCCTCAGGGGTGATTCCCTATTCTAGACTTACTGCACACCAAATCCTGTTGACTTGCATCACCTGAAGTCACACAAGCACATATGCACACGCACACTGATGCATACACACACAAACTAAACATCTGTTTGTGTTCATGTATTTTTCTCACCCAGACGAGGTGTAAAACCAGTAATTACAAGACATAAGTGTGTCACATCACTGTCTAATGCAAGGATAGTTATTTTTTCAATTTTTGATACTTCATCTAATTTGATATAATTGCTTAAGTGCCGCTTGCTCTATGCTGAAACAGTTCTCAGTAGGCTGAGGGGGGCGTGTCCACAAGCTTGGTACCGCCCACTTTATGTCTTACGTGGGAGCATCTACTGTTCACGGTACACTTGCTGTTAACTTTTTTTTTGAAGAAAAGAAAAGCCTACTGTGAAAATCATGAAATATTTTAACCATCGAATGTTAAAGTACAAGCCAAGGATTATCAGCACGGAGGTTTCTCTCTATCTCTCTCTCTTGTTTCCTAATTCTCTCTCAGTCTCTGCCTTACTCACACACCCACACACACACAGACTAGCTTGCTCACTTTTTGCCCATCTTGCCCACTTAACTTTAATAAGTGAACAACTTTAGTAAGTGGTATGTATGTTCAAGGAGAGAAGTGACAAATTGCAAATAACCGCATTATTGCCATTTTACAATTGCCATTCTGCTCTCGCCAGCCACTAAGGCAATCTCTTAATTGCCTTTCTCCTCTCTCTTTCACGCTGTCCCGAGCAGTCTGAAAGACTAGAGGGCACCTCATTAACTATGCATACTGTCAACCAATCAGAGCATTCACTGGAATCTGGGAATACTCAACACAATTTCCTCCGGGAAGTAGATTGGATATCTACTACGGTTTGATTTGATTTGGTTTTATTAGGATCTCTTTTAGCCAAGAGAGCTGTTTTTCCAAGAGTCCAATACAATAAAAATCATCAGTTTAATCAAAAACAAGAACAAACAACACACACACACACACACACACACACTCTACTGACAACCAGAGCAATAGTTTCTCAAAGGGCTTTAGTCAAATTTTGACAACACTGACAGTTATATATTAACATGACCTTTGTTAAACAAAAAAATGTGATTCTCATTGCACTGGACCTTTAATTATCACTAATGTCCAAGCACTTTACTTCATGTATTGGATGGATAAAAAAAAAAAAAACAGATTTATTTCATTTGTGTCACAACAGACATTGTAGTTGGGTTTCACAAGTTTTTTCATGTGTTACGTTGGTTTTGTATTTTGTATGGTGAAATAAGTACTGAAGACATGAGAGCAAAAGAGCTGTCGCCTTCCATGTCCAAAGAAGGCTAATTTAATTGTTGAAATGTAAGGATAATTAAATTCTTAATTGGAAAAAACATTCTGCAAAAATTAATATGATACTCTGCTGGTGTATCAGTTTTTGTATCATTCCTTATCTTTGACAGAGAATATTAGTGTTAGCATTAGTATCAGTGTTCAAACAGGAAACAGCAGCGGTCGGTTGCATAAATGTGACAACTGATACTCATGAAAAACAACTTGCTCAAAAACCACCCCCATATGTCTGGAATCCAATTTCGCTCATCAACACTGAATTTTTTAGTGATAAATAATGTAGCGTCCGCAGTCTAGTTCCTTTACAGAATCAGACATTGACCAAGGGTCACATGAAGAATCAGCATATTTTTTTCCTGAAGCCCACGAACCACCAGCCTTCTGTTGCAATTCACAAGGGCTTTAAATTAAAAACCTTATATGTAGAACAACATGTGTGTACTGCGTCATAGCGAGAAAGGCTGCATGATTATGGCTAAAATGATGATCTTTCCCTAATATTTTGTTCACAATTGACTAATTATGATAATTAGTCTCACCGAGAAACAAAATTGGGAAAACTCACTACACAATGTTCCCATTGCAGATGTGTGTGAGGTGGGGAGAGGAGAAGGATGGGATGTGGCAGCAGTACTGGCCCTCATGTCGTCATTGTACTGGATTTTGTGATAATTCCTGAGGTGACTGAACAGATTGACTCTATCACTTTGAGATGCGGTGACAACTCTAAGGCAAAGTTTGCTCAGTATCTTGTCTGATGTCTTCTGGTTTGGAAGCAAAATATTTCCAAATAACAGATGATGAATGATGATGATGATATTTTTGGCAACTAAAACTATTTCAGTTGTGGAGGACTGATTTGCCCCTGGGTTTATCAATTCTTACCAAATGTTTGGAATGATGAAACGCCAGCTAATCATTCAGATTTGGTTATTCTCTACTTGAAATTCAAGTGCTTGTCTACTTCTTTCTCCTGCCAGCAACATGCACAGCTCGACTGTTTCTGCTACGCCTGTGCAAGGTGGAGTCATGTGGAATGGCAGATGTAAACAGAGACAAATACACTATATGCTCAACGGCGGAATACAATGCTCACTGAGAACAGCGGAGGGAGTTTTTTTTTTTTTTTTAAACTCGCAATATATGTTTTATGCACGCTTGTGCAGCTTGAATTAGGGGCACAACAACCTGTTTATTGGAGTGTATGTGAAATTCAATTTAGCACTCCTCAACCAAACCAACATCTCACCCCTGCAGTGTATAGTGTATATATTTTAATACAATGAAGTTCAAGCACGATAGTATCCATTGTGTGAAAATCCAAAGTTTCAGCAATATCATCTAGCCCAACATATTTTGTTTCACATTTTCCATATTGAATATTTCAACATCACAAAATTAGCATATTTCACAATATTATGTCACTGTCATGCCTTCTACAGGTGCCATTAAATGAGTGTATGCTACAATGTGTGTGTATGTGTGTGTGTATAAATGGCATAGCAAGAAAAATCCTACTGGGAAAAAATATGGGAAAACAAAGTCAAGATTTCTCTTCATCATAAAGTTCAGTCTGTCTATGAGTTTGCTGTATTCTGGAAGATGGCTTGCAGGGTAAATTTCTTGAATGATCTCTGTAAAAATGTTGCTTGATGTGATGTCATGTTGAGCGACAGACCGTTCCAACTCCTCTCTCGTCATATTATCCGTTTCAATAACAAAGTCAAATTTCTTGACAATCTGCCTTCTGATTCTGAAATCTCGCTCAAGGTTCACTGTCAATAGTTTCAACAGTCACACCAAAGATTGGCTTGCTTAAACTGGCTTCGCTGTCAGTTTCATAAAGAAATGTTTTACGTTTGCGGTTTAAACTCTGTACTAGAGACCGTGTCGCCGTCATTCAAACTATAGACTCGCTTTAGACATGTTTTTTCAAACCTGCTCTCTGTACCGACAGAGAAACTTTTCCAGACTTGATCAGCATAACAGATGTCTCTTAGGATATTTCTGTATATGCACTGCTATGTTCAAAGGACTTCCCATATAATGTTTATATTTGGGCGGCCCAAATTAGCAGCCGTTGCAGTAAATATTTGTTTTAGATTTATTTTCGGTGCTGTGACACACTAAACTGCCGTTCAAACCTGGCAATGTAGTTTTCAAAAAACATAAGAAAGGGCCCTGTCAAGCACTGAAAGCGTGTTATTGAACTACAATGAGGTAACCCATTCATAATTAGCTGTATGTTGTATATGCTTCACAAAACTAGCGATAATCAGATAGTACAAGGGAGTACAACAGTCAGCTAATATTTAAGTTTCAGGTTAGCTTCATTGGCTTATAATAGAATGAGAGACATTAGTGCCTGAAAAAAGAGAGATTAGGCTTGCTAAATGAAATGTTAAAAATTATTTCCAGTGCCCATCCTGCTTCTATACTTGCACTCCACTTGCAATCCAGACTCCAATTCTCAAGGTGAAGGCCTGTATAACCATTTCCGGTTTCATGGTGTTGCAACACATTTGAAAGGTTCTGCCAATTATCACAGCCCCTACTAAGTGACTGTCACATGATTGTGCACCTCCAAATAGTTTGCAAGCAAAGCAATACACCTTGCTTGTTTTATTTGAGTACATTTCACGTTCAACTCAACTTGATCAAACCCCCACAGCCTCAGAAAGTCATCTCTATTTCTAAAGCCCATTCTCAAACATAATCAGATGAAATGAGTCAGTTATTCCAGTCTGATGGCTCAGTGGGATCAGGAATGCACTGTCCCCCCACTGCACTGTCCTTAGTAACTAAAGCGTCCTCACTTGGCCCCGCTCCTGGCCCGTCTCTGATCGATCCTGTGCCTTAACCTCAGCCTGGGTAGCCGTTCTGCTATCAAATTCAGAAATAAACCCACTTTATATACTTTCAGTTTGGCTTACTTCTAGCTTCAGTTCCTGCTACGATGGATAAAATTTTGCGGTAAAATTCAAAATAGGATTTTTCTTGGTGTGCGCTTTTGGCACCCCTATGATTTTGCGCCACCATACATCATTCATACACTGCATACGCCCCAGTTTGTGCCACTGGCCCTAATAGCAAGCAGACAGTGTGTGTGTGTGAGGGGTTCAGTCATACCTTGTACTGTGAGTTGGGCCTGGGCTTCGATGGTGGTGTTGCCGTTTTCAGCCATGCAGGTGTAGAGGCCGGCGTCCTCCTCTGTCAGATTGGTGATCTGCAGACTGCCTCCTCCCACCACCTCCACACGACCCTCGCTGGGAGAGAGAGAGAGAGAGAAAGTAGAGGGAGGGAAAGGGAGGAAGGGGGTGAAGAGAACAAGTTAGATCAGGCTGTGAACATTGCCAAAGTCCCTCCTCCTAATTCCCTTGCTGATATACTTGTACCTCGCCTCCGTCTGGACGACTTTGCACTTTGCATTTCACTGCCGGACCTTGCGGATGCTGTATCGCATCAAACATCCTCCAGTCCCCTGGATATTACTCCCACTAAATTCCTCAAAGAGTTTATGGCTTTTATAGGTCATAGCTTACTTTCTATTTATTTATTTTTACAATAGCTCTCTTTCCATTGGTTGTGTTCCTGAGTTCACAGTCATTTATTGCCTAATATTTAGCAATATCCATGTATTAACCCTATGGCTCTATGGGGAATTCTCCTCTAGAGTTGTACTTAGGCCTTAATATATTTTACCCTGCTTTGTTAAATATGTAAAGTAATTTCATATTCCATTCCTGTGTCTCCAGACAGTTGAGTGGTAAAGGTTGTCACCTCTGGAGCTACACATGTTCCCCTGTTGGCCTGAGGTTGACTCCCGACAGAACTTTCTCTCCTGTGCCTCCCCTTTTCTGTCTCACATTTCCAACTTTGAATAAATAAAAAATGCAAAACGTGAGTGGACTGCCCATTCTTTTTTTATTATTCCATTCCTGATTCATTTACTGGGTGTAACCTCATATCTCAATTTTATCAAAATTGATGCTAATTGCATGTCTTCTCAACAATCCTAAAACATTCCAAGATTTGCAAATCTGGAAATATAACTACAGTCTAAAGCATTTCAAATAGCATTGTATTCAGTATTCCTAGAAAAAGCCAACTGCCCACACTAACGCTTTCAAAGAATACATTTACAGTACTTCCTAACACATATGCATGCATTTATGTATCACTATACCTATGTAGGTGACAGGCCCAGATGTCATGTTATCTCATGCTGTGAGTGTCTGATCAGATCACGCCTCATGTGTCTTTAAGGCTGAGCCATACTGGGCCTGCAGGTGGGGCTTATAGTTTGTACTGTGCCAAATATTGCAGTTGTCCCTTCATCAGGCCAACACAAGTTTTCCATCTCTTTCATCAGCTGTTAATTAAGAGGAGTGACATGGACCAACAGAATGACAGAGGCGTCCAACATTGAGGAGAGGTGATTTTGATTTCAAGAACTACTGACGTTTAGTATTAACAAGCCCCATTTCCGAAGCAGAATCGCCACTATTATAAGATTATCTGATACATTCTCAATCTCTAAATACACATGCATTTTGTATACACTCTGTGTTGTGTGCACCTCCCAATGAAATCTTTTGTCTCTCACTCAAATCATCAATGAATCAATGAATGTGTAGCCTTTACATAGAATACATCATAATCATCATATATCATATATAAAAAACACACACTGCAACACATAAGAGCACAACACTAGCTCACTGACAACTGAATAACAGAAGTGTGGCAGTAACCCGGCATCCGAATGAGCAAGTCAATTATTTTTCCTCAGGCCTTTCAGACACAGCTAATGGTCCACCTAAAATAACTATTTACAATCCAAAAATATAACCTCACATCTATTAGCATAGCCTTTCCTCTAACCCAGTGACCCTCCCCCCATCTTAAACAGTCCAAACTTTGAGCTTCCCAATAGGCCCACAGGGAAGCAGTCTGCGGCTCCGCTCCGGCTTGACTCAACAACCACTGGAGCATGGGAGTAGGAGGAGGATGAGAGGAAAGGAAAAAAAAAAATCAATATCTTACAGAGAGATCTGTGCATTCAGAAAGAGAAAGGCAGAGCGAGAGGGAGAGAGAGGGAGAGAGAGGGAGAGAGAGGGAGAGAGAGGGAGAGAGAGGAGCAGGAGGTACGCTGAGGAAGATGAAAATCCAAAGACGGCCGCAGCAAGCAAGATACAGCCAGGGAGAGTGAGATCAGCCCATGATGGCTGGCACAGAGGGGTAGGGATACATGCAGAGCTAGCAAAAGGCACCGTGTGGAAAACAACCCTCTTCTGGCTGCTGATTTAGCTTTAAACAAACTCCCGACTAGCTGGGGCTTCCACTCCAGCTCTTTTTCTCTCTCCCTGACTGGTCCTGGGTTTTGGCAGTGTTGGCCCTGGAGACCATCTGCCTGTCTGTCTGTGCTGGAGTGGGGCATTGGAGTGGCAATGTACCTGCTGTCACCGCAATGACATCACTGGTTGTAGGGAGAAAATACAGTACAGGGCTCAGCGTAACTACAGAGGCAATATTTTATAGTTGTTTTTTTTTACATTGTCTAGATTGATAGAGGTTAGGCTCAAAATGCACAAATAGTCTATTCACAGCATTTTGGGATAGTGGGCAGTCCTGGTAGATTGCAATTAGATCTTTTGGGAGGTAGTGGTGAATGCTAAGGTCTGAATAAAATGAAAGATTTTCTCAGATATGCAACTGATTTGCTGGCCAGGGAATTTGTACAGCACAGCAATACCATGTTAATGAAACTGTCCGAAACACATTTCCCTCTGAGAAAGAATTACAGCCGTTTCAGACTTGAATATTGCAATCATCAAAATCGCAATTTCTACATATTTTGTGTTATTTATTGTGAAGTTTTGACTGAGCAATTCCAAAAACCATACACTGAACTAATGCATATAGAGCACCTGTGAAGCGGATAACACAATGCAGGGTTGAAAATGACTGATATCAACTTTCTTAAAATATTTCAAGCCGGCATCCAGCACCAACCAGCTCCTCCCTGAGTGTCATCAAGGTTTGATTTGAGTGTCTGGAAATCACCAAGCAGCCGTTCCCAGCGGAGGTGTTTAGCTGTTGAGACTGCTGCTTTGCGCTGAGGAGCTAGTGGGCAGCAGCATTTTGCCTAAAACAGCAACCTGGGCCTGTTCTGACAGCAGTAAATTGTATAATAAAGAAACAGGGACACTAAAAACCATTGCACTCAGCAGGGAGCTGAACAGAGCATTCCCTGCCTCTTCAACAGGTTCAAAAGCACAACAGGTAACATAAAGGAGGCCTTTGTCTTCTTTGTCTCGGTCCTGAGACTGCAGAACGTAACACACAGAACAAGTAAAAATGCCAAATGACTTGCTGTACTTCTTTGCCATTCTTTCATTACTCCCTTGCCCATTCAAGGTTTCCTTGTTGATTGAGACTTTCCATTGAAAGGAGTCCCTGAGTTCGACTGAGCCAGAAATTCCTGCAGTTAGTCTCACTAGGGAAACTATTCAGACTCATGGCCTTCAGTGCTGCATGCACCATGGAGGAAATCGACAGCTTTCTATTGTATTTAAAAGGGGGTATATATATATATATATATATATATATATATATATATATATATATATATATATCGAAGAAACACCATGCAATTTCTGGCCGTGTTTAGAAGAAGCCAATCTCAGTTCTAATTGCTACATCTAGTGCTCTGCAGAATGAGGAAAGTGTCTATTATCCAGACCATGAGGGAAGTAGACCAGCTAAATTGACTTGAGTTGAATGAGTAGGAGAGATGCAATGGCACCCGGCATTATTGTCAGAGAGCGTTTGCTGCTACTCAAATCAAGACAAGGAGCCTGCTGCAGGGATATGCCATCTTGTGCATTAGCTGCAACTCATTGGTGGGAGAAGAGAGGCACTAATTAAAAATGCATTATACAGTATTCACCTACAAAGAGCTGTTAAATTAGTTCACAATTTGCGCTGTCACTTTTTATCTTCTCACAAAACAGCAGATGAGTACGCGCGCATACACACACACAGAGGCAATGTGAAGATTAAGGGGTAAGGGTGTCAGGCAGACTGGGTGAGATGATGCTAATTGGGCTCACTCTCTTTATCAGGTATTGTGTTGATGTGTGACTTGTGTGCCTTGTAATTGTGTGCCTGTGATACCAATTCCACTTCCAGCAGTGACAAGTTCCCCCCTTGACAGACATTGACAGATTAGCATCTGAGCGCTTCTCAAACTTTGGCCAAACTCATAACAAACACACTCTGCCTATCAAAATTTCCAATTTTTATGACTGTCCCCAAAATAATGCCTACAAACGATATCAATCACTGTCAAAACTGTTGGCAAGGAAATCAATTGTTGCCAGTCAAGCTCCACTCACATCTAACAGCTACTAACATCCTCCTCCTTCTGCTCCTCCCAAGTATGTTACTGGCCCAGAAAAGATGTTGAAAAATCTCCTGTCGACATGTAGAGGGCTCCAACACAGGCTTCTTCACTATTCTACCCTGCAGTTTTGAAGGCAGTCCCAGCCACAGAGACTACAGAGGGACTGGGAAGTAGAACGCATTTGGTATGTGTGAGTGGTGACTCAGCCTTCCGTAACACAGGCTGGTGAGGGTCAGTACACCTGGGCTAGGGGAAGCTGCAGATCTGTGTGTGTGTGTGTGTGCGTGTGTGTGTGTGTGTGTGTGTGTGTTGATGGGGGCAATGCAGTATGCTGTCACAGAGCAATCAGTGCTGCTGTGACAGTGGTTGGCCATGGGTCATGCTATCTACAGCGCAGGGGAGAGGCAGGTGGAATCACAACTGTCACAACAAAAAGGGCATTCATTATTAATGGATGGAGTGTGTGGCGAACTCTAAACTTTCTTGGATTAGGCTCTCTCTCCTTTTTTCTCCGTTGCTCGCTTTGAGACATTTCTCCCTCACTCCCTCGCCACTTTTTCTCCTTTCTCTCTGTGACAACCGACTCATCACCCTCTCTCCCCATCTCTCGCTGCCAGCCTGCCTACACTGTGGTGCATGGTGAATGCAAACTATTGTGCTGTTCAAGGTGCTGTGGTTCAAAGTGAACACAAACTGAACTTCCCTCCTTTGACCGGGGCATAATCATAGCAGTTCAATGAGTTTGGAACATCCTCAAGGAGGAAAGCGAACACTAGGATTTCATTTAGCAGCCGCAAAGTGCAGATTGGAACGATTCGTCCCTCTTCAAACACAAAACCAGAGCATTCTGGTTTTCACCTATTGCTGTCCAAATCTGAGCTACATGGGGGACACAAAGGTAAAATGCCATGGGTTGGAGCCAATGGCGAGGGAGAGAGGAGAGAAGTCAAATTAAAGAAATAAATGAATAAATAAACAGAAATCGATGTGAGAAACAACACAGCGCCAACAGCACAGGCTGGGGCTTCTCAAGTGACTCAGCCATGAAAACGGTTTTGTTTTCCTCTGGCTCGTAATGGAAAGCCGCAGGGCCCTTGAGACAGGAACAACTCCCGCATACCTTACTTTATTTGCTTTTTTCCCTGCCAAGGCCCCCAAGAATAAACCGATCTTTTGATTAGCGCATATTACAATGAAGCCTGCAGCCCATAACTCACATAATATCCAGACTTTAGAGGTTCTAAAGGTCCTGGTAAGGCTTCAGTGTATGGAAAGGAGATGTGTGCTCCATGTCAATAATCCACCATGACTTCCTCCTGTATTGTTTGAGTTCTTCAACTATTGTACTACAGAGTGACCTCAAAGCATCACATAGGCACAATGGAGTCCATAGCGTTTTCCTATTTTAATTCCTTAAACTGAGTCGGGGCAGAGAGAAGCAGGAAAGGAGACTCAGGTGAACGAGGAAACTACAAAGGCACATTATGAACGCAGATTCCGCACTATGAATACCCAACCTTGATAATGAACCTGATGTTATGAGCTGCATGCAAGGCAAGGACAGTAGATGCCTCGAGGGGAAATGTGCTTTGCGTTTCTGATGTGCTGGAGACGGGGAGACAGTCTAAAAAGAGTTCCCATGCTCCACTGGCGGAGAACAGTGTTACTTGTCTTGTTTTCTCAGCCTCACATGCCAGCGAAAGCACTCCATTACCTTAACTCACTCTGCTGTCGCCATCTATCATTCCACCAGTGCTGAACTTGACCTCTTCAGCAGAAATCTAACTGTGGGTCTCATGCATATTTGAGAAAAAGTGATATGCTGGCTACCTATATGCTAATTGCCTTTTAATAGGGGAAACAGGAGGAACAGAATAGTTGTGATTTGTCTTCCAGTTGATCTTTGCTTTCCAAGTATGTCAGTTCAACCAATTGGCAGCACATATAGCACAGATAGGACCCTTTAAGTGTTCTTTACATTACTGTCTGACACTAATCATGACTGAGGATGACAAGAAACTATGATTCTCCACACCAAGCTAGTTGGAAGTCTTTTCATGTGCATCTCTGCTTTCCACTGACTGACACTTGAAACACCAATAAGAACTCCCATCAATTGCTGTTGCAGACTAAGTAAGAGCATAGCAAGAGGTGGACGTTTGCCATTAACCTCACTAATAGTTATGCTGAAGAAAGGAGGTAGTGAAAATCATAGGCCATTAACATTGATAGGCAGTATCTTTGACAGACTTCTCAGACAAGCTGTGGAAAAGCGCAGTTGCAATACCTATATTTTTGTTGCAGTGGCCATTCTCTGGTCCTTTAAAAACAAAACAAAAAAAAACCTTTAACGAGCACTGCGGGCAGAATGGTGCAATTGTCTTGTTTGATAATAGAGTGTGAAAGTTGAAAAATCAATGAGATCAGTTGATGGTGTTGGTGTAACGTTGTTACTGCGCTTTAAATGGTGTAGAGAACAAAGCAGGTTAAAGTTCTGAGTGTCACTTTATCAGAAGGCAACTTCAGTCAAAAGTGCAGACAATCACAGATGATTACATCCCTAGGACACTTAGCTTAGTTGAAAAGTTAAATGTCTGTGGCATTTCCTTAGCTGAAGTGTCTTTGAAGGGTGATAAAACTGCCGCCTCCCTGTGCGTGCGTGTGCAGCATCACAACAGACAATCATAAACCATTACCGAATGCTTGGCGGTTTGAATCCCACTCATAACTGTTCATCCAGAATCGTTACCACACATTTTCCACCGTGAAGAGCAATTGGTAATTTCTTGTAGCGAAGTGGAACAAAATGGCGCAAAACGGGAAGGTCAAGTCAGAGTGAGCAAAACAGTGGCAGAGGAAAGAGGAAAATGGTTATGTGGAAAAAAGGTGATGATATAGGGCATTTATCACAAAAGGGCTGAGTGGAAGTTCACTGCTGTAGAAACATACTGTCTGGCTCCCTGCTAGCTCACTACTCTATAAAGACTTCACATGGCCACTGAGTGCAAGAACGAGTGTGTCTGTGTGTTTATGAGTGTGAGCATGTGTGCGTGTGTGTTCATTTTCTTCCCTCACCCAGAAAACAGCCAATGCAGAAAGGCGACACGTGTGTGTGTGTGTGTGTGTGTGTGTGTGTGTGTGTGTGTGTTTGCGCACGTGGCATGTACGTATGTGTGAGAGGGTTAGAGCGTATTCCCATTATAGTCCCTTTGCAAACACATTTCCCACACCATGCTCCCTTCATACACAAGTAAATGTAATATACACAATCATATTTAAATGAGGGAGAGAAGACAAGGAGGAGACAGATGGCTTCGAGGCTTTGGAAGGGGGTTGATTTACATGCTCTGTCAATTCCTCGTCGCTGGCCGCCATACATAATTCATCCATTTTATTGACTGCTGGGGAATTCTATTAGGTGATAGAGTGATACTCCCAAGAACAAAAGCTGACTGTCCTTTTCATGAGTGCCATCAGGACCAGCATGGTTAAGAAATCAAATTGTGGTGGTGAATTCAAAGACTTATTTCTCGCTGCATGCTGGGAACTGGGGACGCTACTGATGACAGACGAGGCAGTTGAAAGGATGCATATTCAACATGTTGACTGACTAGTGTGTTGTATGTTCTGTCATGTTATCGCTGAACTTAATCGGAATGAATAGTTTGACATCTTTGGCAATAGGCTTCCTCTGAAGCCCAAGTGAATTTGAGACTAGGAACATGACACTGGTGAAGGTCTTCACATATAAATAGCATATAGATATTGAAATATCAATCTTTCATCCAAGATATCTTTCATTCTAAATATACATCCAATAGCCTAGTGCATTTCCAACAGTAGGGGGCTCTGTGGAGATACAACCTCTGCTGAATAGGTTTGATAGAGCCACAACTGAGCACTTCACAGATGCTCTATCTGGGCAGAATCCCCTACCAATCTATGAAGAAGCTTATTTACCTCCTGAAATAGGTATCTATTATCAAACCAACTGACTTAACAATGAAACAATGGCAGCTGAAAAATTTCTATCACCATTAGTCTTGGATTGAAATCCTGGTCTACGAATATAGATTTAGCTTGCTTGCAAGGCACAGGCACTCTACTGAGGGAAATCCACTTCCCAAGAACTGACAGTTAGACAACCACCTGTTCTACATTTCCATTTCAGGTCTCTGCTCCGTCCCCATTTCTCATCACAGACATCAAACGGCACCAAGGCAGCCATAAGTCTGCATGGCCTGCATGGCAATATGGACAGGAGATATAAAAGACGGTAGCGTCTGTCTTCTAACATGGTAAGAATAACGTACTAATGAGATTCTTCAAAGACTGAAGACGGCAATCCAACCAATCTTTTATACTGCACATGAACAGACATTTTGAGGATCCCATCATGTCCTCAAGTATCCTAAAGTACTTCTGAAGAACCAGTCAGCCAGTGGAGTAACTAGCAAAGAATTACTGGGGATAATTAGACATTCAAGAATTCATAGTCTAAAACTACCACACATCATTTCATGTTGTACTCATTTGCAATCACCTACCTCCTCATGGCTCAGGATATAACCAGCTTTTTACAAAGAGATGCTATTGTGAACAGAGACTGGCAGAGAGAGGGAGAGAGAGAGAGAGTGAAAGCAAGAGAGACATGACCAAGTTGAAGCATCAGCAGCATAAGCTGAACGTGATAATCCCCGCTGTCAACGACTCACCCTGCCTTCAACTTGCTAGCTTTGACACGTCTTCATAAACTTTCTTCTCATGTCTACAGCGTCGGCGTTGCCACTTTAAAGGACCCGTTTGTGCTGCGCTGTGTTGCACAGACCAATTAGAAGCTCTTTGCAGATTCCCCTTCCTCTTTCCCTTCCCCTGCCCTCCTGCACGCCACACCAATTATTAACTGACAGCAGCTTCTCTCCCTCTCATGTAATGCCTGAGAGGGACAGGAGACGCTCAAGGAGAAAAGAGAAAATTCCACTGGTGTTCTTTTTAATTGTCAATGTCGTATTAAAATCAAAAGAATAGTCTTGGTAATGTATTCGCCACACAATCCGTTCCTGTTCTGGAGGCTGGGGCATGGGGGTCTACTTCAGTATGGGAAGGACCACCCCGGTTGTTGAGAATACGCTGGCTAATTACCAATGGAGCCACCCCAGGGGGAGGTATGGACTCTGGGCAGTGTTTTGTAATTAATACAAGCTAGATTAATAACTACCTTTTTAGCCAGCTCCCATCGGCAGCCAGGAGTCCTCTCAGACAATCCCGTACTGTGTTAAACATTTGTATCTCGAGATAGCATCCTCTGCCAGGAACTAAAGATTGAGAAAACTACCTATATTCTGGCTGACACCACACTGGAGCCTTGCGGTTGCCGATGCAATGACCTTACATTTAATTCCACTGAAAGTAGAAATCCCACTCTGGGCTGAGCTGAGATGGATGAGCCCCATTCCAGCTATTTTGTGTTGTTTAATATTCAAGGAGACCGGTACATGGGGGTTAGGTAAACAAAGTTCATGCTTAATTGGTGAGAATGAAACTTTCCATGACCAATGCATTTCTCTCCCAGGGATTATGGGCTGCTGTGCCTGAGCTAATGAGAGCCCGAGGAGAGGCACGGGCGCCGTGACACCCTCTCTCGGCTCTTAATTTGCGAACTTCCCCCTGAGCTGGCAACCCGGCAGCCTCGTCTCCCGGCTGAAGTGGCACTATTGGCACATCCAGGTCTCTCCCCCGCCACCCCCCACCCCCCACCCTGCCGCCCGGGGCTCTTGGGGCAGCAGTGGAAGGATGGCATTAACACCTCTGGGAACAGGCGCCAGCACTTTAAGTGTTTGCTCTTGGAGGCCAAAGGCACTGGGTACAAAGAGCAGTACATTACGGTTTCTGCTGCTTCTCAGAGGCTGGGAATGTGGGAGAGCCAGGGGAAGCTCCGCACACAGCCTTGTACAGCTTTGGAATAACAATTGAGGAAAATGACTTTGATGGGTAAAGCTGATTCTGACAGGCGTGTGTTTAACAAACGGTATAAGGCATAGGTATAGACGCTATAAGAAAAACGTGTTTCTAAAGGTTTTTTTTATTGCTGCTTTATTCAACAGTATAGTATCTGTAGAATCCAAAAAAGCAAAAAGACCAAGGCACACTTTCTCTTAGATTAAAAATGCCTTTATTGACATGGCATTGATATTTTTACTTGACGAGAAAGATTGCCTTGTTTTTTTTTTTGCTTTTTTGGATTCTACAGATTCTACTTTCTATCATTGATTTTTAACCTATGTGTATCCCAGCAGCGCCCCACATTCTTCTTTTCTTTTCTTTGTATAGAATCTGTGCCTAAAACATTTCCCACTTACAAACAGAGTTCATGCTCTTACCTCTCCTCTAGCAGCTTGTCTCCAAACATCCAGCGGACGTCAGTGGCCGGGTAGCTGGTGACCACGCAGGGCAGCAGCACGCTGGCGCCCGCCGCCTTGGCCGTAGCCACAGGCTGCACCAAGAACTCCGGCTTCCTCTCTTCTCCTGTTTCTGGAACGGGAGAAGTTGGGGTCAGGGTTAGGGTGGGGGTTAAGGTTCGGGGTGAGGCAGTGAAGCAGAGCAGCAACCTTACGCTTAACGGGTGTCATCCGTCTTAAAAACTTCAAAAGAACTGGAGTCTGAAGGGCTGTTTTTCCTGACACCTAACCCAGAATGGCCAGATGAATGATGCCCACGCTGGTGACGGAGACAGCTGAACTGGAATGAACTCTTTAGGGGTTCAAAGTGATCCCCCACAATTCCAACTGTGACTAACTGCATGGGTAACATCCAGCAATAACCAGGAAGTCATGGTCGGCCTAAGCTTTTGTGACCCCAACACACATGTAGGACTTCAGTAAAATAACTGAAAAGTCCCGGCGTTTTATCATTACAATTCACGACAGTTCAAAGCTGGATCTCAATTCACACACGGAGACGCATGGAAATGAAATCGACTGCATTCCTTGCCCTTTTTCAACTCTCAACACCTCTCAGCAGAACCTCCCAAGTTAATTTATTCCCAAGCTGATTCATCTCGACTTCAAAAGGAACCAAATGGAAATAAATGTATTTCTGTCCCTTGAACATCTGGTAGCATCCAAACAAAATCTCTTTAAATTTCCTCACACAGCTTTATGAGTTTTCCTGCTGTACGCATAGAGCCTTTCGCCACAACACCACACATCCTTGGGAGGAGACATACAGAGAGATAAAGGCCCCCGCCGGGGTCTTGTTGAAGTCTGATTTACGACCTCTAATATCTTCTCTGTGCTGGCAGGAGCCTGGCGCTTAACAACTCAGTAAATAAAACTTCTGGAGGGGGCGAGACGAGACACACTGCCACGGAGGAATTCACCCCCCCTTTGAGCTACAACTGAGTGGCTGCACTGATAACCCCACTGGGACTTTTGTCATTCAACCTCAGTCTCTCTCTAAGGTGAGATGTGTTCATATTACAGGTAATGAGCAAGGCAGGGGGGGCACACCATGTACCTCTGTAATCAAACGATGCACTGAGCTATACATTAATTTCAATTTACTCTACAAGAGGTTGCAAATGGCCCAGCAGCTCTACCATAATTGCACTGTAATCAAGGATGTGATCAGGATAATGCATGCAAAACAGGTAATAACTGAAGACAGGCAGAAAAAACACTGTCTATTGAATATCAATGGGAGTTTGGTATCCAAAAAACCTGAAACCATTCCATATATCCATATATAATATTAGATTATATCAGTATATTGTCTAGTCTTTGAAATCATGACTATCAAATGCTACGTTAAGTGACAGCAACAAAAACCCAATGATCGGCATTCTTACTCGAAAAAATGTAGCAAGTAATTTCATTGTTCTTTTTTTTTGTAAGATTTTTTTTTTTGAGAGAGACAGGAAAGATTGGGAGAGAGGGGAGTGACGTGACAAAGATCCTGGTACGGATTCGAACCAAGGACACTCGGAGGATAGTATGCGTCTTAGACCACTGAGCCTCCAGGATGCCCCCATTTCATTGGTCATTTGAGCGCGGTTACCTGGCAGTATCTGGAGCAGCGCCTCCTCGCTGGACTTGACCGGTCCCACGTTCTCCACCAGGCAGCGGTACATTCCGGCGTCGGCCTCCGAGGCGTTGCTGACCACCAGGGCTCCGCTGGGCAGCTGGACCAGCCTGGTGCCGAGCTCCAGGGGCTGACGGTCTTTCTCCCAGCGGGTGAAGGGCACCAGGTCCGGGTTCACCTCGCACGCCATCACCTGGCTGTCCCCCACACGCACGCTGGCCGGCGCTGGCTGGCTGGTGAACCTGGGCATTCCTGAAGGAGAGACGAGGACAAGGGTGTAAAAGCAGCTCTTAAAAATAAAACTTCAACGTCAGCATAAATGTATTCATGAAATATGGAAAAACATTTCAAAACATTTCAGAGGTGGTAAGTTAAAGGTGACATAATATAGGAATTCAAATTTTCCAATATTCATATAAATATATGATTAAAGATGTTTAATGAAGGCATTGTTGGGTGGTTAAATTTAAAGTTGTTACATTTTCTAAAATCCACCCTTTTGTTGTACAGGCAGTTTCAGATGAAACCCAATGAACGCATCACAACTGGACTCGATCTTAATTGGCTCCCCTCACTAAAGAATTACTAAATTACTAAAGTTTGCAGCCAGTTTTCTTGATGCCAGTTTTCTTATCTTTAGCCATAGTATATTAGATAACAAAATCATTTAACAGAATAATATTGGGCCTTTAATAAAGCAACTAAGTTATAAAGATTGAACTTGGAATATCTTATTTACACTTGATGAAGCCAAAAATGTAACTGCCCCCCTCCCCTCTTCCTCACACACACACACTCAACATACACACACACACATCCACCCACATGTGCAAACACAGTGGTGTAGCGCAATCACTTATCCTCGATGGTGGATGCTAATTCGGCGCGCAGCGCACAGAGACACACGGCGCTAATTAAAAAAGCCTGGATCCACAGGCTGTTTGTGTTGCTGTACCCCGACTTTCATCTTGACGCAAAATAATTATTTCCTGCGTTTGAAGCCATTGATCTGAAACCGACACTTGCGGGCCACACCGGCAACAATCGCACACAATGGCTTCAATTAAAAAGAACTTATAATGTGTAAACTGCAAATGGTATTCTTGGGTTTATTAGTGAGTAAGAAGGAAGAGTTGCTTCTAAAAAGTAAGAAGGCCACTCCATCCAAAATGAGAAGAATGCCATGCTGTGTTATTACCATGAAGGGCCTCTTGAGTGTTTGGACTGGCTGCGGCTGTCTCCTTGGTAATGTGTGTGCGTGTGTGTATTTGATACAGTGTATATAAACGTGTGTGAGTGTGAGCGAAAGAGAGAGGCTGATGTGAGTGTGTGTTTGTCTATTTCCGAGTGTGAGCTTGCCTGCTGTAACTGTGCTCACACACACACAGAAAGTGGTGCTGAAGACTTGCTGAGTGTTGATCTGGCTCCACTGTCCCCTCTCACCTACAGACGGCTCGTCAAATCCCCTGCCAAGAGCGGCTCTGGGGCAAATCACACTTTAAGATAAGGCCCAAACAGCTACAGACTCCCCTCCCACTGGCTTAGGCCGAGGCTGTAGTGTACACTCAGCACTAGCTTTCGACCAATATGGGCTTTTGAAAGCCGATGCCAACGCCGATATTTTTGTATGGAAGCTGCCAATCGTCTATATTCTTCTTGCCAGGGTAGAAAAAGCCTCAGCAAAAGCATTTCAACCTTGGGACACTAAGAGTCTCCACTGAAACCAATACTAATGAAATTCTTTTAGGGTTAGCAGCTCTTTAAGGCAGGGTGACCCATCGCCCCAGGCTTCTGTATCCTTAATGCTGTTATGTAACTGAGTATCAAGTTTATCTTTCCTAACTTGGTTTGGTTTTACTGATTTTAGATCCAGCAGAGTGATGCTTGCAGCACACAGCTGTTTAATTGTTTAAAAAAAAAATTAAAACGTCTTGGCTCAGGACTCGCCAGTGGCAGATAATCAATACGAAATGACTAAGATTGGAGATTAAAAAAAAAGTTGATCCGGACATCCCTATAAGGGCTGAAAGATATTGACAAAAGATCTAATTTTGACTATTTGACAGAATATTGCAATTGTGATTTAAATTGTGTTTTTTCTTGTCATCATTTTTTTAGAACTTTAAAGAAAAGTAAAACATGGATGTCAGTGTGCAGGATTTACTGAGTTTGAGCATGATGAAAGGTTTTCACCAATATTGTATTTGATACATGGACCAAAGATTACTGGCAGCACTTAAACACATTGTTCAGAAATCCATTTTAGACGCTCCTCTCTCTTAAGAAATGAATTGCATCCTCTGCGATTTGGAAATTGCAGAAGTTCATTTGGCGATTTTGATTTTTTTTTTTTATTAATTGTTCAGCTCTAATCCCCATATCAGTCTAACTGATACTCAACACACATGGACACACACAATGACAGTAGCTTAAACTGCACCCACGGTATTGAACGATTCAACACTCACATCTACTTCATGTACCCACAAATAAGACAAACTGAACACTACTTGCAGTCACTCCAAACACAGATCAAACAGACTAGCCCTCTCGGCTCATTGCCCAACTGTACCAATCTGATAAAGATAAACTAAAGCACATGGACTGGCTTTATCTGAAACTTTACAACTGCTTTCTACAAAGCACAGTAAATCCTTCAGCCCATGGAGCATATGACATTTAAAAAGATACACTTGAAGACAAAGGTCATGAGTTGATGTGCCCCAAGTCTAACATTTACAGCTATATCCAGATCCCTTTGGGGCAGCCAAACGCTTGACATCTGGCTCAAGCGGACACACAGGGGAGTATTGAAACCCATCGGCAGACACGACAGCAAGTTAAGCTTCTGCAAAGACTGAACCTCCACGGAGAGGAGAGAGTACATTGGATTGTGCCCTCTCAACTTTGTCTCAGATTGTGAGCACTTTTCTCACTCAGTCTGCAGTGGACTCTGCTCTGCCCCCAGACATCGACTAATCCTTTGTTCCTCCAGCCTCATCACATCTCGCCAGGCTGAGTTCATCAGTTTGCTGTCTTGAGGTGTGTGTGTGTGTGTGTGTGTGTGTGTGTGCATGTGTGTGCATGTGTGTGTGCACTGGCGAATGTGTACTAGCACATTAGGATTGGGTCAGGGCAGGGCATTATAGATGGGAAATGCTGAGTGTCGGTGCTAACACTATCGACTCCAATTAATCACAATTCTCCATTTAATCGACTGGGTGGGAGCTTCATTTTCCACCCCCCTGCCCAGCACCATCTATCGAACAGAGGAGCTGCACTGCCAGCCTCTACACTTATTATCAGTGGGTGATGAGGCCCAATGAGTCCAAGAAAGCAGTGATGCTTCAGTGGTCAAGACACAATGCAAATGCAGGGCAGTAACCCAGATGTTTTTCTAGCTAGGTAGGAAATGTCTGCACACAAACTAGAAATAGAATCTGTTGTCACTGGAAAGCAAACATTCATTTCAATGTGCAATGTAAACGAGAGCAATATGTCCCTCCTTTGTGGGAAGTGGCACTCTGCCTGCTGTGCAGCGTTAGATTCACCAAACCTTACATCATCTGCTTGGCTTTGCCAGCAAAGCTTATAATCATATGAATGCTAATGAATGAATGTGTCCATCATTCGATGAAGATTAGCAGAATAGAATGCCGCTGCTGAGAGCTACAAACAGGCGGAACGACTGTCTATCTCGCCTCGGAGCAAAACTGAGTGCAACCATACTTGCACACACACACACAGAGACATACACACACTTAAAACACACAGTTGGGCTCCTACTATTCTTAATTAAAATCAGGTATAGAATGAGAATGAGCAGCTTAATGGAATATGCAGTAGGCTTTAAGGATCTCCCTCTAGATTCAACTGAATTAGGAACTGACTGCAGAATAGCTGCCTTTCACCTTGGATCAAAAAATAAAACTGTGCTCTATGTTATTCAAATATTATTTTCGAGCAGAGTTAATTTAACAAATTAAGCAAAAATAATCAAAATAGCTTGCATTTTAGAGTTGCCCAGAGGTTTATACCTCCAAATAAGCCTCTGGCCTGCCAGAGTGCTGTGTTTGGTCTGGTAATCTGAAATAACCAATTTTCCACTGGGATAATTTGAAATGACAAAACCAATAAGATGACCCAATTAAAGCTGAATTTGGCAGCTCCAAAGGGCAGCGAGAGGTAAAAGCTTGAAAAAATGGAACGACTGTGACCCAGCCCAAATCAAACCAAATGCCTCTCTGGTGCACCTTGAGGTGCAGCAACTGTGTTCACAAATAGGATGGACAGGAAACCTGGCAGTCAGGGAGCAGTGATTACCTTTTTTGCTGATTCCTCAAACGCACAAATCAAGCCAAGTCATGACAAGAATTGACTTGAAAAGACATTTCATTCATTTCATGACGTGAGAGAAGATTAAAAAAAAAGTGACACTGACAAACTGACTGTGTTATGCAATGTCAGCATTATTGGCAATATTGATTTAGTAGTCAAAACGTCTACAAACTAAACCAACAACCAAACTTTATGCTAAGCTAACACAGCCAGAAGTCCATACTAGTTTCAGATAAGAAGCCAGAGACAAAGCAACACCTCACACCTCTGCTGGACAAGCCACACCTACAGGTATCATGGGCCCTGGCTGCACGTTATAAACCGCTTAACATGTTAGAAATGATTCAACTCCAAATCAATTTGTTCAACTCCGACTGGTGACAGACCAACCTCTTCCCAAAAAGTCAATCAAAAAAAAAGAATAAGAGATAAAAGAATCAAGTAATTTAATTGGAATGCAGCCTAAATGTATTCCTAACCTTAAAGGCAAAAATCCACCCGTTAAAACTCTTCAACACTTGTAAAGAACAGCTATTGGCGACGCAGCTTGCATTTCTGGGGCCATTTTGTTGTTTGGTGGTGTAATTGTCTTATTCCCACGGATAACTGGTCAAAGGTAGACGACATGACGTCATGTTGAGATGTTTCTAGTGCAGCTACAATGGATCTAACTAAAGCATCGATGGTAAATGTCAGGTTTTGGTGTCATTCCTTTAGAATCAAAGAACAAGGGCTTGTTTTTAGACTTACCACAGTGATGTATAACAATCACACAGGGGAAAATCCACCATAAAAGAGGCAGAGAGACCAATTTGTCCACCAACTGTAGCCTCAATAGACCAGAATGGAATCTAGACACAGGACATGTGGCATTTTGAGTAAGGGACACAACTCTCACTCACTTCCATTCTCCTTCTCAAGTGGAAAAACTCTTGCTTTTATCATGCTGTCGCTTTTGTTACTGCTCTCTCTCTCCCTATGAATGCAACAAGTTCACACCCATTCTCTGGGGGTTGGCAAAAGTCATTCTGGGAAAGGAACAGGTAGGAAATCACTAACAGAAGTAGAAGTAGACGAGGCAGGTTGAAGGAAAGTGGGAACACCAAAAAAGTAAATTGCAACGCTTCATCACAAAATAACTCCTGGAATGCAGTGAAAAACATTGCAAATTGAGGATATTTAACAATCGGCAGGGGGATTTTTTTTTAAAACCCTCACCAGCTTCACCCTTGTCCTGAAACATCGTCCTCCCTTCTCGACACATTCTATTACCGGTTCACAAGCCACACACACACACACATCGACAGAACAATCACATTCCTATCGTCGGTACGTTTGATCAATTCCACAGTAGCAGACGAAGCCAAACCGAGCTCATCGGGCCAAATAGGACCAATTTGAATCAGTGAGGCGGTAGCTTCTTCCCAATATGAAGAGTAAGAGTGTGAGAAGACACCCAATCAATGGCAGTGCATTGCAAAACTGAGGCTGGGGATGAAGGGTGTGTGTGTGTGTGTGTGTGTGTGTGTGTGTGTGTGTGTGTGTGTGTGTGTGTGTGTGTGCGGGGGTAATCAAGTGATCCAAAAGAAGACAATATCTATTAGCTGTATGGGCCTTAAGCTGTGTGTGTTTAGGCAAGGTCTAAATGTATTTTCCCCACTATAAAATCTCTCTACACAATATGTACTTTGCTTTATTCAGTTCAGTGGAAACTATTGCCTCATTCTGTTCATGTTCCCTTGAAGGCCAGCCACAGAATAAGAGGTAATTATTTCCCTAATTGAAGGTTTCAGAGCTTCAGGGGAGAATATTTCTAAGGGCTTTTACATTTCTACTCCATTACAGCGAATCTTGCTATTCAGACCAGATCTTAGTGTTACATTCTTTAAACAGTAAAAAGGATTCAGCCCTTATTGATATTTTGTACATTTTCTTGTGCGACGCAAGGAAACTATAATTCACAAAGTGCTCCACTCTAAGTGAAAAGGAAATTTTTGAAATTTCTGAAAAAGACATTAAGTTCAAATAACAGAAAAATCGAACCGTATTCATGTGCCTTGTTTCGCGCTGGGCTTTAGACTTCCTATTTACAGTAAATTGTAAGGCTTCTGAGTAATATTTTCTTTCCAGAATTGTTCTAATGCTAAAGGTATAAACTTGAACAAACTAGACTTTACTGTTATTTGAGTTTATGCCTTCTATTCAATTTCAGGGTTTATATTATGGTTATGACAGAATGGATTAAAAAGCCAACGGGACGTTTTTTTTTTTCGTTTTTTCTCAGTTTCTGAGAAAGCAGCGTTGAGCCAGAAATGTCCAGAGGCTTTAGCATGTGTGATATTAATACTTTAATGCAGTCTGTGCATGCATGTATGTGTGTGTGTGTATGTGTGTGTGTGCATGTGCGCCTGTGTGCATATGTGCTGGCAACCCCATAGAGGAGGGGCAGTAAACACAATCAGATGCATAAATGCCTGATGTCTGCTCTGGAAGACAAATGCTTACATTTCTCCTTTGCTCTAGCTGTAATCAAACATTCACGGCCTTGTTATGCAAAACCCAAACACTGCATTCCCTCCAAATAACAAAAAAGGCAATTTTGTTCAATCCCCATGTTATCATTCTATTAAATGAAAGCACTTAAGGATTTATAGTACGGAAAAAAAAAGATCACTCTATCTCTCTAATGCACACTACGTCACTGTGAAGTTCATCTTTGTTGGGAGGTGCTTTGGTGATGTTCTTAAGTGGCTGTGCATATTACATGAAAACCACAGCGTGATGAATTCTTTATATCCTACGCCAAGAGAAAGTTCGCTTTTGCCTGCTTTAATACGAATACGAGATGCGGTCAGAAATGGGGCCGATATAAGTATTTTACAAAGCTATCCTTGATGTTTAATTACACAGTCGGTATGGCTTGATATGGGGGGGGGGGGGGGGGGGGGGGCATAACGTAAGACAAACTTGCTAAAGCATTTCTTTACCATTAAATCGGTGGAATCAACATACTGAACAGGGTCAGAGGGAAGTGAGGGAAATGGAAACCTTGAACACCCTGTCAGTGTTAGAGAGGTTTGGTGGGTGTTCTCTACTTCTTCTATTTCAAAGGTAAAAAAAACAACCTTCATCCTGTATGGGCGATTGAAAAGAGTGAAAACAGGAGGATTAATTGATGACTTTGGGCTGGAATCTAATAAAACAGTCACTGAGGCACTTTGTCATCATGCATGAAGCCTGACAAGACTGACATGCTGATGAAATTAGGAAATGCACAGTCTGGTCGCGTCATCACAACAGATTTGTCTTGTTCAACAACAGGAAGGGATTATTGGGAGTGACTGCCATGGCAACCTGAGCTGAGATGATGCTGCACCCACCGCACAAAGTTGTCCAAATCTTTATTCGTCAAATTTTTGGGTTGAAACATAATCTTGTTTTTATCCAATTCAGACAGCCGTTCTTTAAATTAAGCGGTTAACAACGACACCGATTTACGACAGACACAGGCCTGTGCTACATAGGCTGTAGTGTGATATTAATTTCCACAAATCCAAAAACAAACTCATGTGAAATCTGGGGGACAATGCTGTGGATCCAGGCCAGCTGAGCCAAAAATGAAGAACAACGGCTTCGTCCGATAACCCTCTGGCAGATTAAAGCACAAGTTTGCCCAACGGAGCAGCGAAAAAGGCTGTGGCTTGAATCGCTACTTTTTGTACACAGTGCTCGGCGCGGAGAACAATGGCAGCCACAAAAGCATACACGCTCACAACACAGAAATGCTTTTGTAGCGCGCACACACATCAGAAGGATAGACAGAAGATGGATGGGTGGCGTTCCAAAGGAGTCGGGCCTCAGACAGGGGTAGTTATTTTATCTACTGGGCTGTAAAAATGGCTCTCGGGTGCATGAGATGACAGAAAAAGCGTTATCCTGACCTTGTAACCAGTCACCGCCTGAAGAGAGTACAGTAAAACCTTCTGACGACAGCTGCTATCCCGGAGTGACACATCAGCCTATTGTTAAATTTTCAATATGACAACCTCAAGACTATGACGGCAGGAGGCGGTTCACACGCAACTGCACAGTAAAAAAAAAAAAACACACATCATTTCATTGTTCAAAACAAACAGAAGCAAATCAGACTCGGTAAAATTCGAGACAATGTTCCTCACCCGAACAATTGACAGAAACACCTTTTTGTGCATGTTGCGCTAACTCAGCGGGGCTTAACGTCTGTGTTAGCTCTCAGCCGGGGGAGGGATATTTTTAACTGCACCGCTAAACCACTCCGGGTGCAGACCAGATGTTGTGCTGAGGACGACCTCTTAAACATTCAGGACTATCAGCGGACGCGGGCCTGGGGGGCGCAGCTGCTGTTCAGAGCCGACTTCACCTCCTCCTGTTTACAAAAATCCTCACTCTTTAACAGAAGTGTGTTTTCACTGCTGCGTTCAGGAAAACAGGCAATGTGACACGCATTTGGATGAACATTCAAGATGCTCTAGGCGCACGTTAGAAACCGGCTTCTTCATCATGCTCGTTACTAGTGCGATAAGCCGCTTGTTTGATTGCTGAATTTCCTTTCCACTTACATATGTTAGCAGAAACAAAAAACAGATCGCGCCGAAATGAAATTGCGCGCAATCAATCCTGTCGGGACGAGAAACGACACACGAGCATGATTCTCCTGGCACAGTTGGCACTCTGACAGCTCCCGATTGCCTGTTGTGGGCACAGAGGGAGGACAGACTACAAGGAGGCACATGGACGGTGATGGATGGAGAGGGACTCATGACAGGGACAGGCCAGTTGCCATGGGAACATCAAGTTGACAGTCACGGGAAGAAAATGAAGATTTCTTATTCAGATGTCTGGTTTTCAATCACACGACTGTGCTTTCCTCGGCTGATTAATGCCATTGTTTTTTTTTTGAAAATATTTCATTTGTCGAAATCACATGTAATAGCACAATTTATTAATGACTGGTTGTAAATAAACTGGTTGTTGATTTTGCTGTAAATCATTTATACAAATACAAAAACCTGCATATCTGAGAGAAGAATGTACAATATTTGCTACTACTAAACACACATAATCAAAGGCCTACAAAACCCTTACATGTGTGCGTGCTGCAAGGAGCGCCGCCTCGATAGCTGACCTGCAAAATTATTGTTCCTTCAAGTCTTTGGGTGTGTCCTGTCAGCTATGGAGACAGTGTATAAGGCTGAAGAAGTGTCTCGTGAAATGGATGGGTGTCTCTGCGAACCCCTCTTCTCCACACAGACCAAACCTGTCAATACCCGTTTGGAGCCATCAAGTGAGCGACAGCACCCAGACAGCTGGGGACGTCTGTCTATTTTAGAGGTGTCACTGCGAAACAAAGCCTTGCAGATGGAGAATTGAGCATGTGTGAATTCAATAAATACCTGGAATGTTTCTACGTGGGGATTAAGTTTATGTACAGCACATCACACCAGAGGCACTGGGTGGTATTCCCTGAAGGAGAGGCTGAGGGAGAGAAGAGAGGTGTGACTGTGCGTCTGTATATTTCTGTATGTTCCTCAGTGTGTGATTGAGTCGGCATGTACGGGTTTAATCTCTCCTTTGTGGGTATCACATGCTTCTTCTGCCTCCCACGTGTTTTGCGCCTGTTCAGAGTCAGACCACCAGCCGAGCTAACGCCCCCGGTATCTGGAGGGAAAGAGCCCGTTTTCATTATAGGTAATTGAGTTGTAGCTGAAACAATACTGATTGCATTAGGGCCCGTAATCATGTTAAGGTGTCTTATTTTATCTCTGGAAACTTAGCTCATTCTTGGCCCATTTTGAGGCTAACCTTCGCCAGAGGTCGTTGCCAGGGGAGACCGTGGCAGCGGCTGCTCCCGTTGGCCGAGCACAGATAAATGTGTTGTCACTACAGCCGTACGTACCCCCCCCCCCCACCCCCACCCCCCGCTCCCTCCCTCGCTCCCTTATCAGAGGAATAAAGGGAGGAGGAGGTGAGAAGTAGGCGAGGATGCACAGAGACGCTCAACAGAGTAGTCTGATGTCAGAGGAGTCACCCGCGGGATTATAAAGGAGCTGTCAATCAAATCCAACGCAGGCGCTACAAAGAGCAGCTATCGGTGGCCTGTCCTCGCATCTTTCGTCAAGTGCTTGCTTCCTTAAAGCCCCCCCCCCTCATCCTCCTCCACTGGAATGAAGGGCCTCTCCGCCCTCCACCGGCTCAACAGGCCATCCAGATAAAGAAACCAAACACACCCCAGCCCTGCCGTTGATGGACAGATAGATACAAGCTAGAGGGATAACACTGGGCCTTCAATCCCTCAACCCCCCTCTCCCTCAATTCACATACCGACCCACTCCCTCCTCCACCTATCTTCTGTGCAGTCTCTCTCTCCACATCGACCTTTGTCTCCTTCGCTCCTTCCCCTCCCTGCAGCAGCATCCACCCCTCACTTCCATGCCTGCATTTCTTCTCTGTCCTCCTCTGTCTATGTAGCCGATTCCCTGCATCACTCTCAAAGTCTCTTTCATTCAGTCTCCACCCATCCCTATCACACCCCCACCCCTCCCTCCCCTCCCCTCCCCTCCCCTCCCCTCCACCCTTTTCTCTCCCTCTTCCCACCACACATTTCAGTGGGAATTCTATTGTTTGCTAGAGAGGGGCATGCTGCTGCCGGTTCTTATCTGGGGATGTTGGCGGCACATCTGCAGATGCTATCGGCGGCCCTGTTGCTCTGTTTATGCTCCAGCCGCGCCAGGCAGCTAGCAGGGAAATGAGACGGATGGAAGGAGGGACGAGGGGAAGACGGAGCATCCTACTCACCGGACATGATGGAGCGAGGGGCAGAGAGGGGCGGACGGACATGGGGAGAGGGGCGTACAGTTGGGATATGGAGGGGAAGGGATTACTGCACTGTTAGGGCTGGGCCATAATTCAATATTATCGTTTATCGTCTTTCAGTGGAATCGTGTCGTGATGATATGGTGATTTTGGGATATCGTGACACACAATTCTGCTGTCTAAATTGATGATAATAAGCAAATTATATTTAAAAACTCTGACAAAATGAAGTATGGTAGGAATATTATTTGAAAATCTCAGTTTTGTGTGACATTACCAGTCGGTTCAACAGGATGAACATTAATTTGATCATTTAATTTTGCATATGTGAGCTATATTGTGATATATCTTGATATAAAAGAAATCCTTATGATTAACATGATATTGATTTCAACCATATCGCCAGGCCTTACTGCACTGACACACAGACAGAGAGAGAGATCATGCACATCATGTATACATGTGCAGACAGACCCGACTCAAGTCTGCACAACCAGCAATATGCGCACAAAAATGTACTATTGTTTGTTGCTATGCAGCATTTGTATCGATTTAAAGAACACATCGAGAAACTGGTTCACAGCCTCACACTCATGTTGGCACCCATGTCAATGGCTGGCTACCCTGGTCGCCTCGCTCTACTAGCTGCAAAAGCAAGGTCATAAAAGAGGAGACAGAGACTACAACGAACAGGAATGTTGCATGAATGAATCATTCATACACTTATATTGGCTTTCCACTGACCTTGACGCTGCCTGTCAGACCCTCTGCTCTTTATGGACTCAGCAAATAACACCATGCCTCTGTAGGGGGTCAAGACCATCTCAGTCGAATCAAAGACAAACCAAGAACTGGCCGAGTCCAGGTTGAATGAAGATGAACTCCAAAAAGGAGGATCAAGACCGAGGGAGGGTTGGCTCAAGTCAAGACCAAGACCAGAGCAAACTGTCTTCCTTTTACACCTGACCAATGCTAAAAGTAATAAGGAAATCTTTAAGAATGTAATGATAATGATACTGAGCAGTATTTTATCAACAGGATACAATGCATAATGGAGAAAGAACATCATAACTCAACATAACATAACTCTTCAAGTTGTTTATATCAGACTACAAGAGCAAAATGCAAATGTGTCAAAATAAATAACCAAATACACATTAGTCGAGACAAATTAGGCCAGAGTCCAAGATCAGGAAGTTTTCTCGAGACTAGACTTGAGTACTAAATCCAGTATCTGTGACTTATAGTACACACTGCGGGCATACAACATGTTTATCTTCCAATATGACTTTAACATGCATCTTTAAATTACCGTGAGCACTGATATTGTGTGGGTGTGTGCATGAAATTATACTCTGGTGAAGCTAAACGAAGATGAAAACATTTCCTACATCAGGCAGAGTAGAGGTGACAGGCTGTATTTAAAGGGGACTGTTAAATAAACATGTACACATTTGCACACACATTATGCAGAGAGTTTCCAACACACAGCATTGCTAAATATGAGCAGCTGCTATTTGGAAAATATCTGCATGGGTTTTGTGGCATTGTTGATTATAATTATGAAATGTATGACGAAACAGAATGTGCAGGTTTTAGTGGAATGAAGCACAGGTAGGGAACCTCGCAATTAGGAGAACCAGCTTGAACTTAAAGGCCCCATGAAGTGGCATGGAGAGCATGATTTGCTTCCGTGTATTGACGCATTTCTGAATTAAACAAAGTTAAGGCGGGAAGTGTCAGCGGGAGGGGCTTACGTGCATATTAATGAGATATGGAGGAAGTGGGTGCATCAACGTCAAGCCTGCTCAGATCAAACATGGACAGCATTCTACACTCAGTTGTGGAGGAATATTCTGTCTCCATCGCCCGTCTGGGAAAATTGTTTTAGGGGAAGCGCAGCCAAAAACACGCCTTCATCTCATGTTGCTAGCTGAACTGAGCTGCATGCTACAAAAAATAGCGGGGAGTGGGGTGAATAATTCCAACGGTTAACAAACTTTTTTTTTTTATACATACAATTTCTAGAAATCAACTTTTTGTCTTTGGCCTTTATCGGTGAATAGGTATACACTAAGTCTAGTAACATCGGCAAAAAAGTAAAAAAGTTATTTTTCATTTCATAGGGTCTTTAAAAAGAATTTTATGGAGACAGAGGAAGGCAAAATGGCTGCTGACAACTTATCCTGAGACAGATTGGTTTCTCTGCAAACCCGTCTTCTCCACAGTGGACCAAAAGAGGGACTATGCACCTGTATGTGTGTGTGAGTATGTGCACAAGGATGAGGACTGGCAGCTTGGGAGCAGCAGATGTTTCTGAAGACACAGCTGTAGCGCTGGGTGATGATGTCACTCGACGTGGCCAGGGGCATTCATCATCATTTACCTCGTCTAGGGGCGTGATGGGGTGGTAAATTAACGTCAGTTAGCCCCCCCCCCCACCTCCACCACACAAACACAACATCTCTAGCACTAATTTCTGCTTCCACACTAAAACACTGTGTGCAGACACTTAGGTTTAAATTTAGAATCAACATAATGGTGACAGAATGGAAAATAGACTTGGACAACTGAGTGACTGATCTTTGCAGTTGGATTAAGTCTGAGGTGTTGAAGGGCAATTTCAGCACAGGAAAACTTTATACTGTAGAAAAATAATTTAGAGATTAAAAAGTTATAGTGTGTTTAATTAAAATGGTGTCTAAAGGCTACTGTAATTTAATTTATAGCTTACTATTTAGATTATCATAAATCCTAATTATTAATTAATACATTTATATCATCAGCAAACAAAGCTTTCAGCCCCTTGGGGCTTGGCTGTGGCTGTCAAGAGTTGAATGATCAGAAACCCAGATTTCAAATGTTTTTTTTCCTTTCCCACACTGAAGTAAACATCTTTCTGAGATGCTCCAGTGAGCCCAAATAACAGAGCATGCATGGATGCTCATATTTCATCAGGGCCGACTGGGGATCCGGCATGATGCGAAGACCAATCTCTCCTCCTAGAAATGCACCGAATTTTTAAAGTTCATTAGCCATGTCTGGTGCATATTACAGACTAAACAAAAGACAGCAAACACAGATGTCAGATAATAATGTGAAAAATTGCTGTACATACTGAATAGGCTGTAGAAGGGCAACTCCTGCTAAGGGGCTTCCCTATTTGAATGAGAATCATGCAGTGTGCAGCGTTTATCCATCAGTAGCCAACTCTTTACACAGTATCACTAGGCAGATGCTTCACTGTTTACTTATCGCCCATAATTAGGTTTGCAAGTATGAAATGGATATATTTAAGGAGGGTAACATTGGTTTTCTTTCAAATAGAACGCCAAGAAAACAAACCAAAGAGTCTTTTAAATGATCCCATCAGCGATAGCGAGGGAGGCAATGTGACAATGGAGGAAATCTAGTCAATCACTCAACCCTAATGGAAAGGGAAGAAACAGATCTCTAGAACACCTGGACGGTCTGACAGTGTGGCACCAGCAATTAGGCCAATCCATCTGCAGTGTATTACCTACAAACGGAGCAGATGCTACGGCGAACGCCTCCGAATGAAGTCCACCTCTGTGATGAGCTTTAATCATGTGTGTGAGAGCGTGCGTGTGCCTGAACACTGTGCTGTCCACCCAGAAGCAGGGAGAAGTCATCCACCCAAACGCCCAAACACTGATTGTGTGTATCTGTTTGTGTGTGCTTGTGTACTCCATGTTTTACGGATGATGGAAGACGGCTGGATGGGCTGCAGTAAGAACTATATTTCTTGCCTTTCAATGTACACTCCAGGTTGCGCAATCCGAAACAAATTCCTCTCGCCTCAACAAAGATTTAATACATACGTACTATATCCCTACCATCAAAGACAAATGCTTTGATTCCATTGTTGTATATAAGCTTGCTGTATGTTCCCTGGCTGCAAATGTGTGAGAAATTGCGAACTGAGTGTTAAAATGCAGTGCTGAAGTGTGGAGAAGCTGAAAGGCGGGGTAGAATGGGGGATAAAAGCAAAAGTGTTGGCAGAGTGCAGAACATAAGACATGCTACTGCAGTGCTATTTCCTTTGTCTTCCTCTGTGTGTGTGTGTGTGTGTGTGTGTGTGTGTGTGTGTGTAGGTAAGTGTGTGTGTATGTGTCTGGTGTGTGTTGCACTTAACCACACAAGAGGAAACAATAGGGGAGATGCGTACTTATCACTAACCTTGGAGCACAAGCTACTCCACAGCTTGTAAGTGCGTGCGCACACACACACACACACACACACACACACACACACACACACACACACACACAGACACAGACACACGGAGAAGGATGCAGTGCAGCATGCAGTCAATTGTACAAAAGGCAATTCCATAATACCACACATCAACACTAGCAGCAGGGTGCCTGTGCTCAACCACCAGAAGGCTTTCTTTTTTTTTAATCATCAATCAAGCCTCATCAGACTCAATTCAGTGACTCTAACGCCTACATGGCGTCCCTAGCACGTGCGCACACACACACACACACACACACACACACACACACACATCACGTGCTTGACACCTCCACAGCTCGCATGCACCAATCAGAAGGCGGTAAGGGCGCTGCATGGTGTGGAGAGGAGGAATCTCAACACCCTCCCCAGGGCCCTCGCACACAGAGTTCAGGGCAGCTCAGTGAAAGGAGGGCACACACACACACACCCACACACACATTCACTCTCACACACTTTTTTTTTTTTTTAGCTTCTTTACATTCCCCACATACACACACTCGACTTTCTTTCTTATCCTTCTTAATACGAGATATCACTTTCTTGTGCCTTCCCTCTCCCTTGTTTATCTCACTCTCTCCCTTTCACACTCGCTGTAGCTCACACCAGTCTTCTTGCATCAGACATGTCATGCCCCTGCACATTAACAGAGTCAGTCTGTGTTCCAGCAGGCCTGAGCAGGCTCCAGCATCTCCCCAAACAGGCTTTATTTCACATGGAGGACACATACGACGCCCCGCTAATTCCCCGGGTTTTCTTTTCACCCCTGCCCCTCTGCAGAGCGCACAGGAACGCTTGGCAAGCGCCACCCATCCAACCCCATCCCCACCCTAAACTCCCCTTTTTCACCTCACACTGGCTCTGACTAACACTGAGTGGGGAGCGGAGACTGTATGTCTTTGGCTAAAAGCAACAAAACAAATACAAATGAACTTTGCATTAAAGGGCGTCAAGCAAAGAAGAAAGCGCAAAGTAAAAGAGAGAAAGTGTAGCCCCCCCTTGGTTCTAACTCCTTTGACTTGTCACCAGCAAATAAATAAATAGATATATAAATGGAGCTACCATAATAAAGGGAAATGGGAAAATGGGAAAAGATGCAATGTTTATTTTCCTTTTCACCAGCAGAGAAGCATTTTTGAGGAAGCTAAATGCAGTCAGCTAGAAGAGAGAACCAAGGCTTTGAGTCGAGGGATGGGAGAGAGATGCTTTTCGAGGTGTCACCCCTGACACCTTGAGTGTTGCCCTGTATGTGTGAGTCTGACAAATTTGATGCAGGTGAGGAGAGCACCCCTCCCCGCCACCACCAACCCCCTTACTGCTATAATACCATCCATGCCAATGGAGACCCGCTCAGATGGTGCAAAAAAGGGAACCCATAAATAAAGTCAGCCTCTGAAGCATAAAAAACCAAGAAATTCACCAACTGAGCACTTCGCACTTTTGTTTCTTCACTACACTCCGTCTGTGCCCAAGGCGAAGCATTCTTTCTGTGCAGAATATGCAATGAAACACTCATGGTCGCACCATATTTCTGCATCTTCAGCACAAGCCAAGTATAGTAAAATATGCATTTCAAACATATTTTATTTACATCTAGAGTGGCAAAATCGAATCCCTCTTCTGTCCCTAGAATCACACGTTTTATTCACAAAATAGACTGTCTTTCAAAGGAAATCCCATAAAATACATCTTAAGCTTGTCATCACCAGTGACGATGCTTCCAAATCTCAGCCAGACAGGCACAGAAGGAGTAAAGCGCAGGAGGGCACATGAGAACATTGATGTCCAAGGCAGTTTTTCCCGAACTGTATGAAATGTTTAAAATCATTCAGAGAATAGTTGTCAGAGTAGTGGCCTTGGCCATCAAAACCCAAGGCTAGCTGGTGGACCGTATCAATCCAGAATAAAAACTTTCCCTACTCTCTCTCGCTTTTTCTGCCCACCCTGTCTGTCTGATGAAAATAGAGGTGTGTTTGAAAAGATTTCCCCGAGGCCTGGGGAGGCATCAAAAAAACCACGAGAGTCAACTCTCTTTCAGGTTTCAAAAGCCCTGTGAAGCCCAATTTGGCTTTGAAACACAGGGACGTTTCGATATGAAAACCCAAAGCCTCCTTATGCGCGCTCCCTCGGACGAGCGTTGGGAGATGAAAGGGCATTGCGGGTGAACACACTGGTCCATAACGTCGTAGGTATCCCTATCTGTTGAAACGCTAGGAAGGAGACACGGACAGTGAATCTCAATGAGGGAGGGGAGGATAAACAAAATGCACTCCAGTGCAGTCAGAGCTCTTTTTTATGCAGATTGAGTGAACCAAGAGAGTGACAGAATGTAAAGAAGGCAAGTGGGAGGGGGAAAAAAAAGATTTGAATAGACCACTCTCATGGTTGTTTGACTCTACCCAAATCTACCCGCTGGTGCTAAAACAACTTTTCTTGAAAAGGCTTGAATGAGTCACTCCCCAGGTAGATAGAAACTCACTGTAGACAGAGGACAGTTTTTGCCTTCAGTGAGGGCTTTACCATGCAAATCCATCTAGAGCAGTCTAGACCTACATACGGTCCAAGTGTCCAAATACTGGAGACTCATCAAAGCCCGGGGCGCACTGAGCAAAGCACCTTGGCTTGTGGATTTGAAAGGGGGCCGTTTTGGAAATCGACATGGGCGTCATCTGGCAGAACAATGGGAGCTTTAAAGGGACACTGGGAGACAGTTGTCTAGCAAAATGGATGAATGGCAAAACACACTTTACAACAGTGCAGTCACTGTATGCATGCTGTGCGCTACAGCATCCTGTGGTCTTCTGAGGGATAAGTTATTAGACAACTATCGCTTCCATTCATCTTAATGTGTGAGAGAGAATCATTTTCACCAATTGGTGAAAAGGGGTAGAAATTAATTACACAAAATGTGAATTAATTCTAATTGTGGAGGCTGTAGCTCGTCTGACACCAACATGTGAAAAGTGTCACTCCAGCTCAGACGCAAAGGCAATGGCAGATGATGGAATGAACTGGAATTGGTTTAATTTGATTCAGCCATTAAAGCAAACTATATCAAGGGTGAGAAAATTGGATTGCCAACTGGTCTAGACATGATAAACACAGAGCCAGTGGCCTTCGTCTTAAGCAACTAATGGCATTCCCGTATGATGCGCTCCATAAAAGAGCTTCCCACCAACCAAAACCGAAAGAATTTAAAAAAGTTTTGAATCTGTGTTGAAGGAATGTTGGAGGAAAGCTGAAGGAATTTGTTTGGTAAGTATTTACTTCTATGCAAGTCATCTTTTCCTGAAACAAGCAGATGTGGTAGGTTTTTTGTTTTTTTTTACTGGGAGCAACTCATTCAGTAAACACAACATCCCAATTCACAGAAAAAACACAACTATTACTAGAACGCAACTGTGTTCAGCGATGCGAAGAACAAGATTCCAGGACCTGTGGATAGAAAACATGTTGAAGAACTGACTGTCGGACTGAACTGACTGTTTTGCTTTAAAAGTTCTGCACATGTACGCCGTTCCTTATTTTTAGTCGTTAGATTGTCCAAGTTATTTGTCAGTGAATTTTTTTCAACACCATGTAGGGTTATCATTTTGCATTTTGACTGTTTACTCCACTTGCTTGGTGTTGATGGTATTTTTGGAGGTGCCATTTTAATAATAACCACTAGACAATTGAGAAATTGCTTAATTTGCAGCATCACTTCACTGAAATCTGGGAATGTGTCAGGTTCAGTCTCAGGACACTTTGATATTTGAAATATATCCCCCGTACAAATGTATCTGTTGAAAACACAGATTCAGGGGTAATTCTCAACTATATGAGATCCCAAAGTGATACTAGTCACGTACGAACAGGGCTTTTAGACAGAGTGGATGGGAGCGAGGTAAACAGAACAGATAAGACACTTCTGTCTCTCAAGATGGGCTGATTAACACGTCACACCAGGAGCCAGATTCCCAGTGACACCATAATTCCAACCTTCGGGTCAAAAGTGGAAGCGAGAGCAAGAGCATTTAAAGAGAAATCTCTTAGGTTTTGTGAAAAGCCTTGAGCAGTCAAAGGAACCTTCATTGATGTGCGGATGCGTCTCACATATTGGGAGACGCATTATGCATCGCTGTGAATAGAAGTTCAGGTGGTGGGGGAGTTGAGGTGCGGGGGGGGGGGGGGCTCAGGAACACAGTGGAGTCGAGGGAGTTGGGGAAGTCATTATGCACAACTGCAGTCCAAACACGGTCAGTAGGCGGTTTCTCCACCTCAGCTCACATGGAGAGTTTATCTTCATCTGCTGACTGCAGCAGTCAATTATCACTCTCATTACTTTAGAACTGAGTAATTGCACCGGCCTAAGCATACTGCAGAAACAGGCCAAAAACTGCCCAAGTTCAATTAGACAGTACACTTTAATTTGGAAATTTTAATGCAGTTTGATTGTAGTGATGAAAATGTCCCGTGGTATTTGATTTTTTTTCAAACACTTTTTGAGCAGCAGCACAAAATCTGGCACAGGTACAGTAACAAAGTCAAGCAGAATCGCACTGAAAAACTCTGAAAACGTGTTTGCATTACATACAACACTGAAGGATCCATTTGGTGTGGATTCATTCTATTACCCTCCTGTGTCCACTGAGCAGGTACGCTAACGATAAAGCTGTCGCTAGAACCTGTGAAGTTGTCATGGCAACCTGCACCCTGCACACCCCACCCCCACTGCCCTCTTATAGCCTGTGATAAAGGCAGAGACTCCGACACTAACAGCCTGTGTTGGAGCTCTTAGCTTTCACAAGCTGCCTAGCATCGGTGCTGCACTTTCAATGTATGATCAGAGCTCATGTTGGAAAATGAGATGTCACACAAAAGCAGTCTAGAAACATACAAACACAAATCAAACATGTGTGCGAACATTCGCACACACGCACGTGCACGGGCGCTCGCATGCACACACACACCAGGCGCTGAGGTGTCTGGAGAGTAGAGATAGGGCTCTCTCCATCAGCCACTCCAGCTACCCAGTGGACCTAATCAGTCAGTGAATACACGTAAAATGGAGGCTGTCATCTACCTCCAGCCCACCAGACTCCCTGGCGACACTTTTCTCCCGCCGCCTTCCTCCGGAGAGAAAAAAAAAAAAAAAAAAAGATGGATCTTTCCTCGCAGCTCCATCCTCGCCCAAGTTTTCCCACCTCGCATTTTCCCAGCCGTTGTATTTTCTAGGCTTGATTTCTGCTCTCGGTCTCATCCTCTACGGCTGAAATGCATCGGGTTTTAACGGAATCACTGTTATTTTCATTTTTCATCGCTCCAAGGGTAGCTGAATGTTTTCATTTTTCAGCTCAACATATGATTAATGCACCTTTAGCAGAACGGCGGGGTCGCAACAGTCTCCGTTCTCCTTTATCTACAACCCTTCCCATCCTGTCGCCTGCATCCCTCCCGCCGCCCGCCACAGACGGATGAAAATCAGGGTAATGGAAGACCGCTGTGACCCTGACCCTGCTTCCGGGTCGGGGCCATCCGTCACGCCGACGACCCCGGCACTCAGCAGCAAGGCAGCACGTAATTGGTCATAAGGGGGGAAGCACCTGCACAGGAACATACGCACACAGACTTGGCTAAGACTCTCTCTCACACACACACACACACAAACAAACAGAACGATAAAAGAGGAACGATAAAAAAGAGGCAAACAATGACGTGTTTGATGCGTTTCTTTCTGTAGTTTGCCGTTAGAATGGAGGAGATTTTTTTTTTTGTTGTTTTTGAGATTTATTGCTGTTTGTTTGCCGTGTTTGCATTTTACGACTTGCGCAGCCACTGTGGAACTGCAAAATGGGCGAGTGGAAAAGAAGCTCCTTGAAAATAAAAAGAAAAGAGCATGGGGGAGGCTGAGAGGATAATAGAGGGAAAATGGAGGGTTGAGAGAGGGATAGTAAAGAGAAAGGAATGGGGGGGCGGCAGAGATAGGAAAACTGTAAGGTAGAGAGGATAGCTGATGAGACAGGAAAAGAGATGGAGAGAGAGAGAGAGGGAGAGAGAGAGAGAGAGGGAGAGAGAGGGGTGTACTTTGGGCAGTGTGAAAAGAAACACTGATTGAATGAGAAGGGAGAATGCAGACAGCTCAGCGAAGAGCTCAGTCCTCTCCCAGGTGGCAGGTCACTAGAGCAAGTATGTGTGTGTGTGTGTGTGTGTGTGTGCGTGTGTGTGTATGTGTGTGTGTGTGCAGAAGTCATCTGATCTGGCCATATCTCTAAGTGTGTAGTTGGGAACAGATGGGCCTTTGAGATAACTTTTTTTTTTTGCCCTGGATCATCCCCATTTATATGTGTGTGTGTGTGTGTGTGTGTGTGTGTGTGTGTGTGTGTGCGCGTGTGTGTGTTGCAACACGACCACCGTTTCACTAACACACACCTGCGATAAGCAAAAAGCCACTTGACCCCGACTCAATGTCACCATCGATCGCTCTAAAGACCCCCGAACACTACAACACAGGTTTTGGGATGAAATCAGGCCATCGGCATCATGTGACATCACAACACAACACCCATTATTACACAGCTTTGTAGCATACTCGATGCTGATTGGCCAATGAATGCATTCTGAGGACTGTTTTATCTGAATGACAGACCGCTGTTTCACATCTAATCATACCACTCTGCAGTCAAGAAGTCCAGTTGATTTTGTTGACTTCAAATCAAATTACCTGGCAACACCTTCTGCCAAAAAGACGTTTGTCCTTGGTTACGGCAGAAAAACACTCTTCAACATGGAAGAAACACAGAAGAATTTTACAAACATTTCTTTTAATTTATTCAGACAGCACAAAACATTTGATTGCTGGTTAAGCGCTGAATGGCAATCTTAACCAGATTTGTTCACGTTGTTATGGTGAACAATTTTTTTAGCTTGTACATGATTGAGATTGTAATAAAATCATTTTGAATCAATATTTTGTGTCAAATGATTCATGAATTTTGTAAGCAGCCACGTAATAAACCCCAGGTTTTGATCGCCCTGTCGGGGCTTATTTTGCAATAATGGCCGGCTCACTGTACATTATCCCTTATGTATGTGTGTGTGCTGACAAACGCCCATGCAAATAAACTCTCCAATGTGATGGTGGAAGCGTTACATGCACGATGGTGGCAACCTGACAACCTGAAAAACCTAGCTCAGTGATTCTCAACCTTTTTTATATCAAGGACCCCAAATGTAGTACATATTAGAGCCACGGACCCCCATTTGATGAGATTTTGTCTCTCGGACTCAAATCTGAGAATATTTTTATTGTCAGATATGATTTTGTCCAGAATTCCATGACTATCTGTATTTTAGGTAGAGAGATAACAGTAAAGCTATGAAACAGAACAGTCATTCTTCTACATTCTCTAATTGTGTTAACTTCTTGTAAAGGAAATAATGGTGAAGTTTAACAATTCATCAATTTGCTGGGGACCCCCTGGAACCTCCTCAAGGACCCCTGGTGGTCCCCGGACCCCACGTTGAGAACCGCTGCCCTAGCTGATGCAGTGTGTGAGTGCAACCGACATGAAAGTAGAGTTGATAAATAGGAAGAAAAGAAAGTGCTGGATGTGAGGCATCACTACACAGACAAGACGCCTGAGTTTGACTAAAAGGAGAGTCACACTACAGCAGATTATTCAGCTGACTGGTCTACCAAACAGCATAAAGCATGAATGCATGTGTCCAAGCAAAATAATGTTTTCTCTATGTTTTGCGTTTTGGTAAAATATCCAATTTAAAGTATTTCAACTGCAAATTAAGAGCATATAGGGCATGTTAGAGGGTATGTGCATTCATGTTTAGGGGATTTCTATTTTTGGTCACCTGAATCATCCACTAACTGAACCTATGTGTAGTTCTGTTAGAGACGCCACAAATAAAGAAGCCGAAGAAGATAATCCTGGCTAACCACAAATAGCTTTGTGCAATATTTGTGCCATTATGGGCTTTTATCCTGTCAAAAACTCTTAAGCCATGTTTGGTTGACATCCATTTTACATCGTCAAAAGGTGGCTTAAGTTCAATTATTCACAATATGTAAAGATGCTAGATTAATTAATCAGCTGCATGTCCTACCAAGAACAACACAAAGGACTTTCCGTGCAATGGTGACGCAATCATCCTCTTTCAGCATTTTGAGGCTGTCATGTCTTGGGGGTGCGACGCCCCCCCAAAAACAGATTAAAATACATCAAAAACAGGATTAAAGAATCTGCCGACACCCCTAAATCCTTCAAAGGGCACCCGACTCTATCAAAGGATAAGCACGCTTAAATATGAGGCAACAGACATGACATGTGAAGAGTGTGTTCATTTTTATAATTTCTACTTCTGTGGGGGAGGAGGGGGGGAATTCAGTGCAACATGATATCAAAGCAAAGTGATAAGTGGCTTTGGCTGTCTTTCTATAGCACAGTAGCCTATAGGTGAGACAGAGAGAGGAAGAAAAAAAAAGAAGAAAGAAATAGAGGGGAGAGGGCAGAGAGAAGAAGAAAGAAAGCCGGAGCAGACGGGGCAGGTACAGTTGAATAGAAAAGCGTCTCGTCCGCCTAAGCAGGGGTCAGGAATCAAACAAAACAAAGAGACTGCAAGATTGAGGTAGAGAGGGAGAGAGAGATGAAATGAGTTCTCTATTTTCTCATTTGGGGGTTTCCCTGTTGAGCGGTGGTGAGGTGGGGCTCACCTCAAACCCTCCTTAAGGAGGGGCGAGTTCAAAGAGCGCCGTGGGGCGGAGGGAGACGACCAGACAGTTGAGACGGGATCCTCATTACTCCCGTCTCGCTCTGCGTCCCGGCTATCACCACTGTATGCCGCTCTCCCTCTCTCTCTCTCCCTCTCTCTCTCTCTCTGCCCTATAATTTCTCTCCCCCTCCCTTTCTCCTTTTTTCCTCTCGCCGAGACTCAAACTGAATACATAAGAACATGCCCAGCTAGGCCACACGCCCCTCTCTTTCTCTCTGTCTGTGTCTGGGCATGTGTTGCTACACTATCCGACTATGCACACAGGCTAAAACACACAGAGGCAGGCTGGGCGACAAAGCGAGGGGATAGAGGGAACACATGGGAGAGGGAGAGACACCGGCTGCATTTAACATGCGCACAATAATGTGACTATTACCAGCAGTCTGAGTGAGACAAAAGTACGATTAAGCTGTTTACACTACCCTTATTTTCTGGTTTACGAGTACTGTCTTTATAAAATACGCACAATTTTAAGTAACTAGAGTTGCTTGTCATGATGTGTGTGTCAAGAGTAACTAAACACAAATCTGTGTAAACCCTGACATCAAATGGTAAAAAGCATGCTACTGAAATTGCAGTCTGCTATTGGCTGATCTTTGGTGCCAGATGATGTTACCACCTGTTGAAGGTGACATCACTTGGCACCAAAGACCAGCCAATAGCAGATGGAAATTTCACTACCATGCATTTTACCATTAGATGTCAGGGTTTACAGAGATTTGGGTTTGGGGTTTAGTTACTCTTTAAACTGGAGTACTCCACATATGTTACTGCAATTACGCTTACTCTAAGAACATTCAATCAGAGTATGGTCCTGCTTTACTCGCATTGTTGTCTTAATCGCATTACAACAGCATTTTTTTGTGTGTGTGTAAATATGGTCACAGAGAAAAAGAAGGAAATGTAGAGAGAGAAGCAGCTTGGGAAGGCGGAGAGGTGAAGCTGAGCGGAGAGTCACGGTGGTGGCGGCGGTGCTGGAGGTGGAGGGGGGGGGGGGTCTCCTCTAGAAGAACAAGCCCCACGTCTCCCAGCAATCAATCCTAGATATTACCCCGGCATTTGTCCGCCACGCTCCACGCCACGCTAGCCGTCGTTACATCTGAGAGGTCACGCCCACCCCACCCCCCGCCCCCGTTCCCTCCTGCCTGCACCATCGTTCTGGGTCTGATGGCGGCCTAATGGCCTGCTCTCTCTACGCTGCAATTAACCTCTTTATTGGCCACCTGCCAGCCAGCTGGAGATACATCATTGGCTCTGCGTGTATGTGTATGTGTGTATGTGTGTGTGTATGTGTGTAAGAAGGGCCATAAATACAAACGCTTAATGTGCATGACATTTGCGCATGTATGACTTGTGTGTGTACAGTTGTTACTGTTTTGTTTTGTTACTGTCTGTGTGAATTTCTGAGCGCTTGTTTCAGTATATACATATGTGTGTGTGTGTGTAATAGCAGATAGATTTCACCTGCTCCCCTCTCCGAGTAGGAATTGACTGAATCTAACATCCCATCATAGTTGACCCAGGTAGATCCCACTGGCTGTGAGGCTGTTTGATAGCAGAACTCATCCTAGCATAGCAACCATACGAGTCCCTTCTGCATTAAACATGAATGCGGCTTTGCTGACAGGAATTGATGAAGCGCCAGGCAGGATTGTCTACTGTCCAGCTACGCTTGAAATGACTCGAAGACACACACACACACACACACACACACACACACCAGCGTCTATTCAATTCACGCATATTTGTTCACACAGCAGACGCAGACACTCCTTTTCCGAGTCTCTATCTCTAATGCACACACACAAAAGCACAGAAACACTGATGCGTTCTGGTGAGCTGTTTGATGCTGATGTGCTGAAATGACCTTAAGGTCAGTAGATTTCCCATGGTGATGGTGAGGTCAGCCTATGTGACAGAGTAGGAACAGGCTGTGGGAGCCACACACACACAGCCAGACACTAATTATCTACTATCACCACCATCGAATTCAACACTAATAGAATTTGTGCAAAGGCTGAAAATGTCTAGAGCATGTGTTCAATTGAAATAAAATGGTGCTGTAAGTCTATTATCTGTGAGACCAAACGCATACTATGTTTTTGCAGCACCCAAACTGTTATGGAATTAATTTCAACTGACAATTCCTGCATTGACCAAAGCCCGCATGTTGCTGCAGGGGGATCAGCAATAAGACAGGCTGTACCAAGAGGAAACAAGTAAACACGTTGTCCCCCGCAAATGATGCAGGCAGCCCTTAGGCCAATCGGTAACAAGCGTCATCCCTCCAAGTTTCATCAAAAACAGAAACAAATATGTCTATGTGTATGGACTATTCTGTGTCATCCCCCATATATTGGTTATTTTCTCCTCAGAGGGAACGGATAGGTTTCGTTTTAGAATGTTCTATATAACACAAAGGGAGAAAACATTACAAATAAAAAAGTGTGCATTTTTCTCCAATAAATCGTTCAAATCAAAGAAACAAAAAACAATACAAAATCATCAGCAACTAATCCCTAACTGATAGCGTCCCCCAGGCCAATTAGTGTATTCTTTAAATGCTGAGACACTGCGGAGATGCATCATCCCTCCATGTTTTGTCAAAATCAGACCCGCGGTGTTTGAGATCTCACCTAACAGATCACGTTTAACGGACGCATACAGTACAACTACTCCTACTCTATGGGTGAGAAAGCAAGAATCTTTTCCGCCTCTCCAGGCAATATGCTAGCTCATTACCTTGCAATTTAAAAAGGTTGTGACAAGAAACACAGAATCGCAGTCAAAGACTGTAACTTCACACAGGCACTCAGTATCAGAGGGGCTTACACTCGACTATCCTATTGTCAACAAGAAGCCTCTCTCCAGCGTCTTTCTACCTGGCAGAGCAGCACTGAGGGGAAAGCACACAGTAATTGCATTCTGCTGTTCCTCTGGCTGCAAATTGAATTTCGGGGTGCGACTCGACTCCAAACACCTAATAATCCCACGCCACTTGCTGTTCCCAAACTGAACAAGGTCACATTGTAGGTCGGGCAACAAAAGAAAAAAAAAAAAACAGACCCTTTTGCACGCATTTATCCAGTGGGGGCAATGCGTGCAACATCCAGCTAGATGCCAAGGCTTATAGAAGAGAAAGTACAAATGGAAAACAATTCAAGGACAAAGAAAACAACATGGGAAAGCAACTAAAGGAGCTTTTCACATATACAGATGTTATGTGGGTGTGTATTTGCAGTGTAGGCTTGGAGTGGCAAACATTTTGAAGAGATGGTTTAAGATGGAAACCTTTTTATGTTTTCTTAAACGCCGGTTTTTATTTCTTCAAACCTGACAGTGTTCCTTAAAACAGGAGGGACGATATATAAAAGTAAAACACTTTCAAAAAAGGCTCCATCTGAAGACGTAACAAAGTTTGACAGTGTTCAGCTGTTCATTAAATGCTATTAATCAAATCTATATGTACATGAGAGGCATTTTACATACCATTCATGTTCTTTTTCTTACCTATTGCTAATACCACCTCTCACACACTTTAAACTTCCTTTAAGCAATTCCTTGGTCTGAGGTTTTTGACAATAATGAAAAATCTAAACCAACTCTAACTCAAAGCACTAAATTTGTCATTCCAAACAAGTTCACAATGTTGACATGCTCCAAAAAAAAGAATCAAGGACAATTGTGATGATGTGTTTTTAACGACAAAGTTTGAGGTGTACAGGACAGCCTGAACAAAGCTAATCTATTAATGAGCCTGGTGGGTCTTGCAGTCTTACCTGCTACAGCGAGGCGTGCCGTGCGGCTGGAGATGGATCCCAGGTTGTCGATAGTGGCCACGCACTGGTAGGTGCCCTCGTCGGGCTTGTTGTGCTTGGAGTGAACCACCTGGGTGATGAGCAGCGAGCCGTCGGGCAGCACGCGTCGCCTCTCGTCCGAAATCAGGCTCATGAAGGTGCCGTCCTTCTTCCACTCGATGCGCGCCGGCACGGCTGCGTCGCTGTGCGCCGAGCAGTTGAGCAGAGCCGGGGCGCCGCGCACGGCCAGCGTGTCCTGGGGCTCCACCGTGAACCAGAAGGGGCTGAAGGGCTGCGCCGTCGTACCTGCAGGGGGACAGAGCAGAGCGGAGGAGTTAGCTCAATGTAGAAGATGTAGAGCTGCAACGATCAATCGATTAGTTGTCAACTATTAAATTAATCGCCAACTATTTTGATAATCGATTAATCGGTTTGAGTTTTTATGAAAAATAAGTCAAAGTTCTCTGATTCCAGCTTCTTAAATGTGAATATTTTCTGGTTTCTTTACTCCTCTATGACAGTAAACTGAATATCTTTGGGTTGTGGACAAAACAAGACATTTGAGGACGTCATCTTGGGCTTTGGGAAACACTGATCCACATTTTTCACCATTTTCTGACATTTTATAGACCAAACAACTAATCGATTAATCGAGAAAATAATCGACAGATTAATCGACAATGAAAATAATCGTTAGTTGCAGCCCTAATAAGATGTATAATGTATAAGACGGTATAACAGGATCAATGAGACCTGTACAGTGACTGGTAATAAATCAGTAGGTATATGTTACATGGTACAAGTCTAAGAGCATCTGTATCTGGGCTATCAACACAGACAGAGGATGCAGCCTAGGATTACATAGGACTAGTTGCTTTTTTTTTTGTTCAACCACATCATGACAAGTAACTGCAAAATCACATCTTCCAAGATGTTTGTGACTGCAACAGCACATTTTAAAACTCATTCTGTTAAATGTGCCAACGGAAAAAGCACTGATTGGCCAAAACAAGAACCTCCAAACACTGAATGAAATGTTCAAAAAGGAAAACATCTTTTTGTTCATTCTGTCTTTTCAGCCTCTGTGTTCAGTCTGTCCCCAGGCCTCCACGAGCCTTTTCATTAAGAAACCACAAGCCCCGCTGGAATTGGATGGGAGGAACTGACAAATTTAACTCAGTCTAGCCTCCCTGGCAAGAGAATATCACGTCCTGCTTTATTACAGGGAGAGAGAGCAGGGAAGGAGTTAACACTTTGGAACGTGGTTGCCATTTCCTTTTTTCTCAAGCAAAAATGGTAAAATTGCACTGACATGGATAGTGCCAAAGTCAGAGTAAGTGCAATTGCTTTGCATTTGTCCTCATCCATTATTCAAACTTTCCCACCCTAAGAGTCACACAGTGGTATTGTTTAGATAAATAACACCAATTATCAGTTCTGCTGGGATGGAGGAGAGCTAGGAAAATAATTAAGGGGGTCTGAAGGTATTTTAATAATGCAACGAATGGAGTAAAATAAGTGGCTGAATGTTAAATGCAGTTTAAAATATGCCGCTCTCTTCCAAGGAAATGGCAGGTCTCCAGAGAGGAAGAGAGCAGAAAGAGAGGAAGACAGAAAAAGAGAGAGAGGAGGGAGAGAGGAAGAGAGAGGCTACGTCTACGGTTCAGCTATTTAACTACCAGGAGGTAATTTCTCTACCTCGCGGTGCCAGGTCCCTAGTGTGAGATCCAAAGAGAGAAGCAATGTAATGTGCAGTATCCATTACAGTGGCAATATGGCTGCTTGTCCTCGCTGCAGTGAGTAAACTTGGAAGCACACACAATTATAACAATAGGCTGCAGAGAATCACTGAATTGAATACATATTTGCCACTTCCACACTGGGAAATAAATGTAAGACAACATGGTATTCCAGTTCGGCTGTTCAAGGCTGTTATTTATCCAAGCATTGACGGAGAAGACTAGACTAGGTGAGGGAGTGAGAGTGCCCTCATTCTGTCTCAGCGGCCAGTGTTGGACCTCGGCCACTCTGTCTGTCTGCAGCATCCAGGCCAGACTGATTAGCAAGGCCCTTTGCTCTAAGAAGACAATCTAGCAGCCTAATGCTATTGGCTACTGCCTTACTTAAGTCGTCTTACAGCTGCTTTCCCGGCATTGTAATAAAATAGTAAGTCTGGCAACTTTCGAAGCTGAACATGGTTTACCTGATTGGTTACTGCATGTAATGTGCAGCTGCAGGCTAGATACAGGTGGAACAAAATTAAGGGCTACCAGAGTGTCTTGGGTCTGCTGACAAAAAGGCAGCAACTTATTATTGTTTTCTTACTTGCCTTTCCCCTCACTAATTAAAAGTGCCAAGACATATTTTGTTTTGAAAACTGCCTCAGGCAGAAGGAGGATGTGAAAATCAAGCGAATGAACAGCAGTAAGGATGCTGTATATTTTTCTCCTAATACAGCACAACACAATTTCAATCATAACACTTAGCAGTAGGAGTGGTTTAAAATTCAACTGAAGCAAACGGCTGATTTCAGGAAATCTATAAATCCAGTGGCGCCATGTGTATATATTGGGCAGACTGTGACACAACACCAGCAAGCGTATTTCACTGGAAGTGTACATGACAGATGGAGAGAGACCGGCGTGGAGTAGCGGCGGGGGGAATTCGTCACTCCTGCAGGCCAGAGGCACCATGGCATGCTTAATCATCTCTGCTTTACGCTGCTGGAACAGTGTGTGTGTGGGTGGGGCAGGCCTTCCAGGCCCGAATCTGCCACTTTTCAAGCCAAAAGACTGTCTTCAGCTGCTCTCCATCTGAGGAGGAGGCTGGATGGGGCTCGGAGGTCCTGCGGCATCCTACCGGAGCCAAAAGAGTCGCCTTTAGCAGCTTTTTTCCCCATCGTAGGAGCAGTAGGGGAGGGCTTAGCCTCAGCTTTACTCGCGCCCAAAATGGCCGACCATCTGCTTTCAATTGCAGACACAACATCCACTGTCAGCAGAGCGGGGTAAGGCAGAGAGAAAAGAGGATGGGACTGGGGGTGGAGGCAGGGGGGGTGAAGTGGACGTGTTGGTAGGGTTGGTGGAGTGGGGATGGGGGTGGAGGTGGGCAGTTTGTGTTGACCTGCACTCACTCTCTTTCTCACAACACCCAACAAACCTCCACCTCCAGTCCACCTGGAGTCATTTATCTCCAAAACCTAATCCTGGATTAATAGAATTCCAATAGACAATAGATAATTAGAAATAGTCGAGGATGGGGCTGAGTTCAGCTGTGAAACTGGTCCGTTCTATTTTGAGAAAATGAGGTGTAATGGGTGAGAGCACACACTGAATTTTTAACTTCCCACTGTGTTTACACACTTCATGGGCCCCATAGGAATTAACAACAAAGCCCAAATATCAATTCAGGTTTCTGAACTTATATCATAAGCAATTTCACCAAGATAGCTAGAAGACGGAGTGCACTGTGTATAGTTCTATCCAAAAATCCAGTGTTTTTGGTTATCATTAACAGGTTAACGAGCCCAAATGCTGGAGAAAAGAACATTAAAGGCTAGCATCAGACAAAACATGAAAGAACCCCAATTCTGGCAGCCTATGAATATGAGACAAGCGAAGACGAGCTTTAAGAACACAAAAATACACTTTGTTTTGACAGGGGTTAATTAATATTTTATCAATACAGTAGACGCTTTTTCCTCAAAAGAACAAGAAGCAAAGAGACTTAGTATGACATGACGAGAGGAGACCCAGGACGCTTATGTAGGTTGGCAAAGTCTGTCCTGCCCTGCCTCTTCCTCTGAAGGAGGGAGGAAGACAGATAGACAGACAGACAGACAGGCAGGCAGGCTAAATGAGTAGGATCAAGCCTACATCCTAGCAGGGGGGCAAGGATCTCTATCTGCAACATTTAATTGACACAAAAGTAAAAAAATTCTTGTACCAACAAAAGACCAGCTTCAACTTTTCGGTCAAAGACAAGATAAAGTTTTACTCTTCGGCAACTAACAAGGTGAATTCAGTTGTGAGTTACAGGCCTGGGAAGGATCCCTAATGAATACCTACAGAAGGAGCTGCTTTCTACTGAACTATTCATTGACAGAAAACTCAACACTGCATTTCCTATCATACATCTTCAAGGTGCGGGTGAAATATCAAACCAAAACTTTGCTAAAACAGAGCAGAAAGAAAAGAAAGAGATGAACTAAAATGCACTAGAACAAAGGATTCTGCCTCTTATTTAGACACAAACGTTTTTAGTCTTTTAATGCGCTCATCAATATGCATGGCTCCAGATGACTGCCTTGCACTGTTTACTAGGTAACACAAAGTAAAACAGAACAAAATTCAGCGTTGTTTTTTTTTCTTGCCGTTGCAAACAAATGAGTGCCACATCTTAATGGCAAGACTTTATTGGTGCTGAAATAGTGCTGGCTTTCATTTCACAGCTGCAGAGTTAAAGAAGGAGGGCCTGTGGCTAGAGGAAGGGGGTGACAGAAACCACATTACAGTGAGGGAAGTCTAATCTATTCAGGCCTAGTGGTGTGGGAGCCCCCCGTTTGTCTTTGAAAAATAGGAACCACCGCACCGGGCAACCAGTGAGAACGAGGGAGCGGGGAGCAAGGGGCTAGAAAATGAGGTTGTCTGCTTGATAAGTATGGGCTGTTACCTCTGTCCCAAATCCACTTTGCTCAGCAGTCATAAAAGGTTTGGGAGCCCAGCTTACGGCGCTGCCCTGATATGCTCCCTAGCTCTCTCTCTCTCTCTCTCTCCCCTTCTCTCCCAGTTTCTCCCTCGCTCCCAGATGAAAGAGATAGAATGGAGATGTTGAACAAGTGCTGCATTCCCCAAACTTGAGCCTGTGTTCAAAATATGCCTTCAGAGATGTTACAGAGTTTGCAGCCAAGGTGAAGCGTGTGTGTGTGTGTGTTCACAGAGGAGCATCAGAATGTAGGCTGCACATTTTCAGGATCTTTTTGGTTGAAGGTTTGGCAAACTGTGAACTGTGCCTGCAGTGGATGACTCACTTCTGTGACACACATTCTGTGGCAAGGATCGATTTCTATTTCAGTAACAATCCGTCTTATGATCTTTTATTGGGGGAAAAAAAAACAGAATTGTGCGCAATTTCAATAGTAGTTTATATGGTCAATCTCACAAAGGCATGTTTAATGCCCCAGAAAAAAAGAAGGGTGGATGGGGGTCTGCTCTCCACACAAAGACTCCCTATTCTCCCCTTAGCCCAGCAGGAAGCCTCCTCCCCCATCGACCCACCATCTGAGAGCAGCCATATTGACTGGTCTCCTTATCGAGCCGCTCTTGAGACAGAGCAGACCACTCTCAAAACCAGCCGCATTTTCAACAACAGAGCCTCTCTATGGCTTGGACTAGTGGACAAGGAAATCCTGTACATGCTTAAAATAGTAAATACACTTGATATGCATTTACAGCCACTGGAAATTGGGAATTGCATTGGGAGTTCATTTTTAGCACGAGGGAATAAGATTATCACACTCTTGGCTCTGTATTTCTATCCTTTCCTTTCTTATGTTGCTTCATTGGATTCCTGAGCTGTATGACCTTGTATGGAAATACAAAGCTAGGAAGACAAAATCATTAAGAATGGAGCATGGATGAATAGAAATCTTGCAGTCAGGTAAAGATAGAACGGGAAGACACTTTTGTAATGAACAGCAGCTCCTTCTCCTCCTCTGCTGCCTCTCAGGTCTTTCCATCTCTCCACTGTTAGTCCTTCCACCCTCAGTGTCAGACTCTCCTAACTGGGACTGATGGAAACGGCCGTCTCTGCCTCCCTATCCCCCCACTCTCCTCCGAGTCTTTGCACTTCCATTGTGTCTGCATCTTTTTCTCTCTCCCTCTGCAGACTCGCCTTCATCTTTCCATCTCTCCAACTCCGTTTTTAAGCCCATCTGTCACCGGGAAATGCATCAGGGACTTAACAGTTATGTTGGAGACCTAACTTAGAGTGGAGCGGAGGTGGGGTGTCTTTTAGAACAGGAGAAAGTGCTGAAGCTAACTTGCTTTATTAGAGGTCTCCATAAAAAACATAAAAGGTGTCCTTTCCTAATCAAAAGACCACCACATGGTTCCCTTCAAGGACTGGAGTGGTTGCAACTTGAGGTGGCTGAAGTGGCTTGCAACAAGCCAGGAACAAAATGCTTGGCATAGATATTGAGAAAGCAAGAGCTTTGTTGGTTACTGAGCTTGACATTGATGTACTTGAGTTGAAATGAGTCGAAGAAGAAAAAGTTTGAGTAGAAACACCCGTTTACCTTTGAAGTGATAAAGAGGCAGGGTGAGAGGGGCAGAATTATTTAGATAGATCAGTGTTTTCAGCGCAGCAGTCCACAACACCACACTGTGAACATATAAACTCTCCCTTAAAATGAGAGCAGAGGCCTGAGAACTGTCAATGTTCACACATCTAAGCAAAGACAAAGTCCCAGCGCTGGAAGGTGAATATTTACTCTGGGCGAAAGGTCACAGTGACAAACAGAAGACAGGGAGCAGCGTGGAGGGACATGAAATGAATCTCCATTGTTGTTTATAGAGTACAACACTCTTTTTTCCTATCTGTGACAGAATTTTCTCAGGAGTTACAGTGTGCAGCTCAAGTGTCCTCTCTGAGCGCTGATGCCAGGAGCGACGCCTGGCATGGAGGGGGGGGGGGGGGGGGGGGGGGGGGCTTGGGGAATGCCACAACCCGCTGACATCGGGATTCTCCACGTTCCCCACAGCCGTCGATGAAATGAGGGGTTGAGGCCAAGCCATGAAGGGATGGACAAAATGATTGGTATACCCAGCTCACACTGGCCCTCCTGTAATGGCACCCGCTCAACTGGCAGATTAAAAAGGAGGAAAGGATCCAATTTTCTCAGCTCACAGTTCTCTGTCATCCTGTCCGCTCGCTGCCATTGTAAACCTCTGGAGCCCCGGAGAAAACATGACAGGGTCGCAACCGGGGCCGGGTCACCGCAACTACATCGGCTTTGCTTGCACTGAACGCTGCCAAAAAATGTCATTCTAATGAACTCTTTTTAATCAGATGAAGAAATAGATCCATCTCAAATGATCCGCCGCTTAATAGGATTAGCAACTGCTCTGAGCACAAGAATCCGGCAAAATATCAAATTTAAATGACCATGTCCAATATGCAGCCACTGACTGATCGAGTTTTATTCTGGTCCTGTGTTATGATGTCTTAACACATTGCAGTCAATAACATTGGCATGCAGTAGTATACCATACAGAAGTAATTAATGAGTACCCCCCCCCCCCCTCCCTCCCCTCCCTCCCCCCTTCTCCAACATACACTCACTTCCTGTTTTTCCCCTTAGGTGTACCGGCTAAATCCGAGACCACCTCGGAGCCGGGACTCTCGCCGCAGCGCCCAACAGGGTTCCACTTTAAAACGGCTCAGGACGGTACAGAGTACACAATAAACCTGTCCAAGTGTAAGCTGACGCGAAAAACAGCGGGGAGGAAAACCGCTGAAGCTCGTTTCCCCCTCGGCTAAATGGACACTTAGCCGAACAGATAACCTGCCAACGCCACGCTGGGCGCAGCTCCGCCGAGGAAGCAGCGCTGCCCTACAAAGTCTAACAGCAGTAACTACTTTTTGTGCATTTTTAAAAGGTCATGACTAGGGATTCCATTTGATATAAAACTAAATATGTACTTAGAAATGCTGTTAAATGATATACAGTCCACTGCTGTACAAGCAAAGATTTAAGTCATTTTTATTTATTCGAGGACCACAATGGAAATAAGTCTTTCTGACTTTAATGTGTGTTAAATTCCTCGACAATTTTGCTATATGTGTGTGGTTGTGGCCTAAGGGATATCAAACTTATGTATTTTGTAGAGTCTGTCAAATAAAATCAATCAATTCAAGTCATTTTTCTCAGTTTCCCTGTTCATGTAGTTGCTGTCCTGGAGGGTAGAATGGGAAAAGTCGAGCCATGTATTTTACATGAAGCATTATCAGCGGGTGTCAGTTGTTGGTACAGGAAGATGAACACAAGTCTATCACTGCTGGGGAAAGGAGCTGCCCCTTGGCTATAGGAAAGATCCCATCAGGAGCAAATAAAGGAAGTGAGAGATACCACAATGTGCTAACAACAGCACTGACTAGTGTGTATTTAACTGTGCAGATAGGTGGACAGACAAAACTAGGCGGAAAATGACAGAAGACAATTGTGTGCGAAAGGAAGACGCAGATTCCAACAGACGAGTGTGTGTTTGAGAGAGAAAGAGCTGCAGGCAGGATTAGGTGGACATGGAAACCTCTCTCTCACCTCCGCCGGATGTGATAATTAACCAACGCTGATTGAGGCTCGCATTCTCCCTCTGTTATCAACGTCCCTACAGGCCCGGTGCTGAAGGCTTGGCCCGCTGAGACGACAACAACACACAGGCAAGCGCACTGCGAGAGCCGGTTTGGAGAACGCAGGAGGGTACAGCGTGAGGGAATGTCAAAGACGTCGCCTCGCGGAGAGTAATTGGGAAGCAAAATAGCAAGAAACAGCATGTTTCTTTAGGCTAAGTGGGCACCAACAGAGAGAGGCGGCAGTCAGACTAAAGGTTAAAACCATCATTTAATGTCAGCATTTCAGATTTAGGCTAACCTTTTTTTTGCTATTAGAGGAAACCTTATGTTACTAAAACCTCGCAGACGCCATTATCTGCTATTCTCGAGTAAAATGCTTTTTAAAGTGAACTCTGGTGCAAGCTATCAGATCTAGAGAAAAACGACACACTTTAAACACTGCTAGGCAAATGCTGCTATTCAGGTGCAACCTTTCGACTTTTAAAAAATTCAGATGAAAAGTAGTCACAAAAGAGGAGGAAGAAAAGTGGAAATGCACATCTACTTTTTGACCCTCAAGACAATATAGCGTCATCTGAATATAACAGACTGTGTGAGGAGAATAATTTGGAAAGCTGACAAGATCAGAGAGTACTACATTATGCTGAGCTGCAGAGCAGGTAGTAGTACAAATAACAATGTGTGAATGAGTCTAATAGAATAAGTTGGAAACCTTTGAAAGTCAACACACTGCTAACGGAAAAGAGTGATCCTATCAACAATATACAGTAATTAAAATCCATTTGCGTGAAGGGATAACACTAATTACCTCTGAGAATTGGGGGGGAAATGGAAAAGTGGAAATAATGCCCGAGTTCCTTTTACACCTTGTGATTTCGGAACATTTTAGTCAGCCATGAGGGGTCGAGTTATCTGATACAGTCGTCAAATCAGCGAGCGCTGTGCAAACTTTGCCAGGAAGTAGTCTACACACTGGGCAGATTGAGCAGAGTTCCTCCTTTCCCCATGAACAACAAAAGATGAGATAGTCATCTGAGACAGGAAAGCACATTCATCTTGCCGCCCCCCCACCTCCATCCCATCCCCACTAACCCCCGATACTAAAGAAAATCATGTGGCTGTAATGAGATATCCTATGGATTTTTTAATGAAACACAATATTGCATTCTCTTGCCCCTGGTTTTCTGCAATCACACTCACTCACACACACAAACACACACACACAGAGGAAAGAAAATCAATATAATCCAGTATGCCTTGCAAAGTCAAACACCCAGCAATTTATCAGCATTGGATTTCAAAGTCTGGGTCTCTGCCAATTTTGTTCTTCTCTGCTGTCATTTTGCATACTATGTTTTTGGTACTTTTTGCCACATGAGAAAGGAATGGGAAGCGTTACCTATAATTCCCCACAGAGGATGGTACCAGTCAGTTTCAGCATCTGGTATGAAGAGCCGGAGAGGGAAGTGGGCGTGCTTAGTGCAGCGTACCTCAGACCAGTCTGCCAGTGGTCACTTCATTTCATTTGATCTCAGCCAGTGCCTCTGGCTCCTTTGAGCGGTCAAGTGTGGCCAATCAGCCTCTGATAACAAGCATGATGCCAATTACTGGCCCCAGACACAAAAACATTTCAAACTATCTCAATTTCTCCCCTTGTTAAGATAAACATCAGCGTGCAAATTCTGTTAATTACTACAAGTTAGAAAGAAAGCTGAGTCACAGTCCTCCCCTTTCAAAGTCTTAATGAACATTTACAGAGTAATTACAATACCTTGATTAAGTCTGAGATACAGAAAGCATTACACTGACCAATTATTGTCACCAACAAAAGGAAATGAGACTATGCTAAGGCTGAACTGATTAGTGTACCAAAATGACTCAACTGATTTTACTGTGCAAAGTAAACAACTTCAAATCCCCCGGCCAAGTCTTTATATATAGTAGTCTTAGTCCTCTTAGTCCTCTGTCTTGCAAATGATCCCACAACACAGTTTCCTTCTCGATAATAATCCACATCTACCTTTAACCTAGCCTGCAACTACAACATGCCTTCTGTCGAAAACAAATATATATCTATATGCAGGATTTTTAATCCATTTCTCTTTTTTGTTCCTCCCGGAGTGAGGGGTTTGGGGCTTCAAAGTGGCTGGTGAGGAGGTGCTGTTAGCGGGCTGCTGATAAAAGAGCAGCCAGTTGCTGCGTGTTCACAGCGATTTGGAGGAAACCATTTAACATTGGAGCACAGGAGAGATCAAAGGCTTCCAGCCAACACTGGGGGGAGACTCGATTACTAATTTACTCGAAACCGGATGCTACCCTTCCAAAAAAAACAAAAAAAAAAACTTAAAATAACTCTGGACAAAATATCCAGGGCGGCTTACAGAAGGAGGGGGGACAGCAGGAGGGACTGCTATATAAAGTCAGTGCAGTAATAATAGTGGAGTTAAGTGTGGTTACAGGGGTTAAGTGTTTGCACCAGGGGCATAGTTGGATTACAAAATGAAGAGGCTGTATGAGGCATAAGGGAAGGCCCCTCGGATATTACTGTAGTGTACAACAGACTGGCACGCTCCCTTTGAGGTTCTGAAAGCACTCATATTTTTCTGGAGAAAATCACTTTATCTGTAGCAAGTGGGCCTTGCTCCCACTTCTGGCCTGCAGGCTTAAACCAATTCCCCAATCTTTCCACTGATGTTTCGTAATCTACAGCAAATATATTATTGACCAACACTCAGACACTGCGCAGCAGGTTGTCCTGGTGGCAAAGTAAGCCGAATCTCATACCAAGTATTTGCCATGTTGATTTTGTTTCCAGTTCTGTGTTTGAATGCCTCCTCCCTCTCTCTCTCTCTCTCTGCTCCATATTTCCTGTCACTCTCCACTGGATACTGCCTAGCAAAGCAGAAATGCCATTACAAATGATATTGGGGGGAAAAAAGAATACTGTCCACTAACTGCATTCAATACATCCATGGGTGAACTACCTGACCTCTCCGCCCAGCCATAGAAGTGACCCGACGTACCAATTATTTGCGATCTGTTCAGAAAGGCCTTTTGAAACCGGGGGGACTTGACGCTGTGCCCTTTGCCAGAAAGTCTGTGCTGAAGTGACAGGGGTTGAGTGAGTGTGTAAAGTCCTGCTAGGCTGCAGAGATAAGCGCGCCTGAATCTGAGCGAAGAGCAGCATCATTAGTGGGGAGTTATTTGCGCTGATGCTATCTCCTTCCCCCCTTCTCTCTCATTCCACCAGGGCGGCCTGCTATGCCATTCCTCCAGCCGGCCTGGCATTTCGTACATTCGTTTCATACAGCTTCCCCACTTCCGTTCAACCATTACACCTCTTTGTCTGCACCTTTGTTCCACTGCAACCGTCTTTTCTCCTCTTCGCGCTACGCCACCGAGCGTGAGGCCTGCGCCGGTCTCTCAGGGTGTAACTACAACAAAAGAGCGTGGAGGATGTTGTGGTGCTGGTGGCATGAATGGGAGGTGAAGTATGGCATAAATATCACCCATTAACACAGGGATGCATCGCCACACACCCACACAAAATCTGCATTCTTGGTCACAGAGACTGGGTTTGACATAAATACATGCATGTGACCTGTGTTAATACCCATTCCGCATTGCAATACGAAAGGGGCTTTCTTTCTTTTTTCCCTGCCCAACGGAGGCTGAACACTCATTACCGAGTGCGCTTATCTCTGCTCTCAGTGCTGTCGGCTCGGACAGCAGGAGCTGCCCAGGCTGTTGTGGATGCTAATGTGGATCATATTGCAGGTGAGGAAGAGGCGCAGTGTGGCAACAGACAGAGTAATGGGCTTTTTGTTGTGCAGTCAAGACATCAGGAAAAAAAGAAAATCCAGCAGGACACGGCAAGGTGAACGTCACTCACAGTGTGTTTGTGTGCATCTCAAACAGAAGGAAACAATGTCTCATTTGTTTACACAGAGAATTATGGCTCTGTGGCCTCTATCAGTCTGGCTTAGATAAGAGCTGAATGAAAAAGGGCCTCATGTCCCAGCAGCCACAAAAGGACAGAGTGACTCAATCACAATGAGTATCATTTCTCAATGTCCACTCATGTTTGCAACATTAAAAGGAACATATATAATACTTGGACCAAGGAGTTATTCATAATATACATCTAATTTTCCATTTGAAATGTTTTAGATGATGTGATATTATAAAGGCAATACCAACAGTAACAGGCTGTTCTAACGGCACTTTATGGCTTGGCAGATTGCATTGAAAGACTGTGTAGCGATGGGTGTAAGTAGAAACGTGTTGTGCTTAGGTCACCCATCTTATAATCACCAGCTCACTGTTCCTTGGGTTGAGTGAGCATCGGTTTTGTCATGTTGCCAAGTCAACTAGTTTAGCTAACTAGCTGCAACAGCGGCAGATGTGTTTACAGTGTGAGGATTGGATACTGCGTTACTAATCTTCTCAGCGATGGCCTCATTTGTGTACAGTAATTACACCACATTATCAGAATTAATTTGGCAATGTTAAACCGACGTAACAATGCTATCTGTGTAATTGTTGATGCGTCTCTGAGTTAGCGAGTTAGAGAAATGAATCCCATTTCCTGTATTTCCTGTGACTGTGTCTTAGCCCCATTGTGTGAGGTGATCAAGAGTGTGTATGTGTGTGTGTGTGTGTGTGTGTGTGTGTGTGTGTGTGTGTGACTGTCCAACCACAGAGCTAGAGATTTAGCTCATGAAAGGGAATTCCACCCCCCTTCGGCCCCCCCTCCACCCCCCCCCCCCCCCTATCTCTGCGTCTCCATCTAGCTGCCTCTCTCACAACAAAAACACAGGAAGCAGAGACCTTGGGCACTTGACACTGACGTGATTTGATCAGAGCGGGCTGAAATTCTCTCTTATCTGTCAGCCAAGGTGTGTAAACAGCCGACCACTGGATATGACCAGTATATGTGCGAGTGTTTACGGGATATCATAAGCAAGCTGTTTGCAGAGTAATCTTTATCCCGCTGGTCCGAGTTACCCTCCCCACCCCCCCCCCACCCCCACCGCTTCTGAGGCAAATTGCATTACCAGTAGGGCTTGGGTGAAGTTTCATCACTATTGGCTCAACTATTTGCGGCAAATCTCCTTACTGGCCTACATATTAAGCTCGCTTATCAATCATATCAGTGAGGCACGTATCAAAAGAGCATCAATAAAAGATGAGAGGATTATGTATTTAATATGCTACATATAGCTTACGTGGTATGGTGGTCATAAATAATTCACTGGTGAGGTATTAGATAGGGGCCTCGGTGTTTCGCTGAAGCAACATTTCTCTGTCATGTTGAGTGTCACTCGACGGTCTTCTCCCAAATGGAAATTGCGCGTCGATATCGGCTGCTGAAAACTTTATCAAGTGCGGGCTTTGAAGTCATGATGAATTGTGTGTGTGTTCACCTGGAGGTGTTGACAATACCCACGCAGGGCTTTCCACCTACAACACAGCCAGCGCCAAACAACAGGGAATAAACACCAGGCAGTGTTTCTGAATGATTTCCTCCCTATACCCCTGATGTATAATGAGGTATGGTTGTGTGAATGTGTGTGGTGTGTGTGTGTGTGTGTGTGTGTGGTCACGAGTGTGTCTGCGCGTGTGTATGCACGTCGGAGCCAAGCCGAGCCAAGCCAGTGAGTAAATAAGTGGCTGAGTGGCAGCAACTGATGAGCAGTAATGATTTGTGTGCAGTGCAGTCTTTCCCCCTGAGGGCTCCATGCATCTCCCAAACCCCCCCCCCCCCCCCCCCCCCCCCCCCACACACACACACACACACACACACACACACACACACACACACACACACACACAGCCCCCCCTCCCCTCCACAGCCCCCCCACCCAGCACCCCAAGCTGAGAGCTGCAACCGGAGGGGCACTCTGGCCCTGAACCCATCTAATCCCCAACACAAGCCTATTTATATGGACCCTGTGTGGGAGTGTGTGTGTGTGTGTGACTGTGTGTGTTTTCATGGAGCATGCAGCAGCACTCCCATGAATGTATAAATATACAAGTAGCTGCTGTCCCCAATCTGCTGTGTGTGTGTGTGTGTGTGTGTGTATGTATGTGTGTATGTGTCTGTGTGCGTGTGCATGTGTGTGTCTCTGTGTGTAGGCTAGGCTGACAGAGGTTAAACAGAGAACACCCCTATTGGGACTTATTTATTTCAGTCATGCAGATTAGCCATTAGCAAAAACAACTGACACTACAAAGAAACCGTACAACTAAAAAGATAATAGTGGGAAGTATAATGCGGCTAAATTTGCGGTAAATTTCAGCCAAAGCTGGTGAGAAAAATGTAGGCTGCGATGCAATATTAAACACAGAGAGTCAATTTACATCCGGACTTAAGTCTCTTCCAGCCTAATCTTTCCTGATCAAACAATTTACCTTCCTTGCCGGCCAGGGGAAGCGGTGCCAATGCCAGACTTCAAGCTCTTGGAAAACAAAAATACTATTAGTCACCACAAATAGTTTTCATATTTAATGGCCTCTCAACTAGAGTGCTCCTCGCTGGGCTCCCCTGTCCCCTCCATCACGTCTGAGTGTTTGGTTAAATTATTAATGCTGCCCTTGCAGGCTGCAGGTTAGCCAGAAGCCAGGGTGGGAGTATGTAGTGCGCAGAGGCCACTTCAGCCCTTGTTTACATGCTTGTGGGGATTGTGATTGAGTGCTCACCTGCTACTAGCCCACAGTGATGTCAGTTACGCTAACATGGTTGCTATGGATTTACTTGTACACCCAAAGCATGCACATTTAATACACATACATGCGTTGTATACAAACACGATGCATATATTCACACGCGGCGTGCGCCCAGGTGGATTGGAAATTCATGGGCATGGCTCGCAAAGGTTCTGTGATTAAACCAACCGCTGCCGGAAAGCTGGAAGTGCGCGTGCTGAGACCAGCTGTGGTGCAGCGATACCAAGAGCGGTCTGCCCGGTGGAATTAGCTCAGAACACAGAGCATAATTATCTTCACTGGCAGGTAACAGCTTCACTCTGCGCTGCAGGTTTGGGCTACTCAGACAAAAGTAAATCAACAGCTGTGGTTCAGGAGGAATGAGGTGATGGAAAAGGTAGCAACTGTCTACTACCGATGCATGCCAGCACACTTGTATTTACAGCTAGATTTGGGTGATTACACTTTGTCGAACCAGAGTTAGAGAATCTTTGTCTGGAAATGCATCCAGGTTCTTCTCAAGTCATCTCTCAAACCTCACACAGGCCGACAGCTCAGCTAAGGCCTTCGCTGGGCATGGATAGATCACTCCGCTCAGCTCAAACACAGGGTTTCACTGAAAGTTTACCAAACTAAAAACACATTTTACCACTTTTGGAGCAGTCTGCCTTATATTGTGGCTATGAGACAGTTCACATAATTATTAAAAAAAAGGCAGCATATTGATGTTTATCCATCAACGCAAGTTGAAATAGTCCTTTGAGGTGGGACAAAAGAGTCATTCCTTGCCTTCTCCAGGCAGGCAAGAGCTCCATGCAGCACACATAAAGAAAGAAGTGAATGTCAGGGCAGTGGAAAAAGGGATTTTAATGGCTTCATTTGACTCTTGACAGGACTCTGGGTTGACTCCAGCTCTGCCTTTGATGGGTGGTAGGGATCCAGGGGGCACCTTTGTTCAAGCGCTCAAGCTCTGGCGCTATAGAGAAAAGTGAAACTATGACAGAGTAATTTGGCAAAGGGGGGTGGTGTGTATGTGTATGTGTGGGAGGGGGGTGGGTGGCATGGGGACTACTTTTATCCACATCCATTTGGTTTCCTGTCATGAGCACAGACAGCACAAAGGGATGGGATGGAAGACCCGCTCTGACGGGGGATTATGGTAATGGGCACCTGAGCAAAACCGAGCAAAGCTAGCAAAATCATTGCTGTTACCCCACATACAAACCCGATTACAACAACATGCACAAGATCGAAAACAGGCAAAACAAAAAAAAAAAAAAGACAAATATTCACAAAAATCACCTGGAGGCATGGAGCGCTTGTTTTCAGTTTCCCATTCTTTTCAACTGCCTTAGAGCGCACCACGTTTTCCGTCATTTGAACCTGTTTGTACATGCCTGTGGGACTGGGATAATTAGCTCTGACGCTAAATCTATTTTAAGGACCAGCCAAAGCGCTGGAAACTGTGCACCACCACTGCTTAATACTGTACATGAAAAGCCTGAATGAATGATGAATCCATCCATTAGCGCGGGGCTTCTGGAGTGATACAATAAGACTACGCTCTGTTCTCTCTCCTTTTCTTTCTAGCTTTGCGGGGAGGGGGAGGAGCGGCTGTCGTGTTGAAAGGTGGGGGTGATAATTGGTCTTGGCTCTTTTGATGTGCAGACGACGCCATAATCCGGCCTAATCATATTAAGGGGACCCTTCTTGGCCAGCAAGGGCCATCCAGCTATAGCCAAGATATAGGCAATATGCCTTGGCTTCAATCTGAGTCTGTTGTAAGAAGTAACAAACAGCTGTCATTCTATTTGGCTGTGATTAAACAAAATGGCCTGTACACTAAGCTTGAGGTTATTGTCAATGTCCATTTCAATCAAAAATGCATTATAAGCCGGTCTGCAGTTGTCTCACCATTTCCTTCCAGCATCTATCTTTGGATTCTCACAATAATAGCCAATCAGAAAAGAACATCGATCCTAAAGGTGAAAGGCTTCATAAAAGGTTCAACGAACTAGATCAGGGAAAGCCTACAGCTTTTCTTGATCCAAGTCTTGTCATGTTAGTGGGGGACAAAGGACAAGGGGGAGGTGGGGGGGATAAGGCAGTCTGGGACCATGTGTCCTCACCCTGGGGGGCCTAGCCAATGATATCACTGTCCTGGGAGGCCAATATGGCATTTCCTGCACGCACCCTGGAGCGAGGCACTGGCCACACCATAGGATGTGTTATGGGCATATGGCGTTTTCTGTTTAGCATGCTTGGGTTTTTTCCATTGATTTTCACAACAGCAAGCCTTTCAAATTAGTTGTTTGTCCCCTTTTCCGAGAGTAAATTACCACTTGCAATTATGTTTCATCAGCTCACAAAGGGGAAAAAAAATACTCTCAGTATAGCTTAATACAATGTCTGCTAGTCATGTCAATGAATTTACACACCTGGTAGGGATTTGGACAGCAAAACCACTGCTTTATCAGCAGGTTCAGTTCAGAAACAGCAAAATATACTAACGATGAAAAGCTGTTTGCCAAAAATACATTCATAAATTACGTAAAGCATAGCATATAGAAGCCGTGTCTGTATGTGTGTGTGTCTAGGAGGAATACTACTAGACTGGGCCCAGGCACTGTGGTGTTAATCCCACAGCAGCCCTAGCATGTCCCCTATCACTGAAGCATGCAAATCTACACACACACACACACACACACACACACAGATACACACAAGCAGGGGTAGACTATGCATTCTTATGGCGAGCTTACAGAGAAACGACTGCGCTCAAGCAAATACACATTATGCTGTCTCAGACAAGCAAGCATGCCCTCTTTCCCTCTAAAATCTTTATTCTGTAATGGGGACAGACGTTCAGGCAGGCACACACACTTCCTAAACTATAACCTTCTCTTCTACTAGATCTTTTTCTTTCTGGCAGCGCTATCCATCAATAAACATTTACACTGTCTGTGCAATTACTGGCCGTGATGGTCGGGGTGTAACAGGCCTATAGAGACGCACTCTTTATCTCCGGTCCTGTGCAGGCTACCATGTTACTCCTGGTGTGTTTTTAACGTTCAAGGGCTTGGTGTGTGATTGAGCAATTGCCTAGACCATATTCCAATCACCTCACTCACCATCGCAATAGAGTTGCTAAAAAATACTCTCTAAGTGCTCCGTTTGAAGGGAAAAAACAACATGGTACAATTATGTTCCTAAAAGATATCCATTTTACACTTTGAAGTGTAAACATCTATAGTGATTTAAGAGCAAATCTGCCTATAAATAATGTGTAAAAAGTCAGCCGCTTGTGGACAAACTCATAATCATTTGACAAATCTGTGAAATGCATGGAGTTTATAAAGCATGAGATATACAGTAGCTGCCCTCTGTCGAACATTATATTTTAGATGTAGAAAAAGAGACTTTCCATCACGTCAAATCCCCTGTTGGCCCTGATGAAACATGAGAATCTATGCATGGTCTCAGTTATTCGGGCTAACTGGAGCATCTTAGAAAGATATTTAGTTCAAAGATAAAACCATGTTTGAAATCTGGGTTTCTGGTCACCCAACTCTTGGCCGGCACAACCTTGCTTTTTTTTTTTTTCACCCAGGGGCTGAAAGCCATCTTTGCTGATAAAATAAATGTATTAGTTATATTCATTATTATAATCAGGACTTAATAATTGATAAAAATATCAATTATGGACAATAAATGAATTTGAGGGCACCATTTTAATTACACATAAAAGAGCTTTTAAATCGCCTGGGCATTGTCAGCCTCCTTTCAGTCAACAAAGGCAGGTATTTTGTGGTGATCCCCAATGTAATCGTCCAGTCACCCAGGCCTTGTGTGTGTGGTGTGTGTGTGGTGTGTGTGTGTGTGTGTGTAACTCAGAGGAGGAGGAGAATCAGGATTCGGGAGGGAGGGAGGGAGGGGAGGGAGGGGGGGTGGGTTCTGGCATTGTTGTAGGAATCAAATAGCGTTGCCATGGCGACCCTCTGGCGGTGGCAGCCTCTTTGCGGTAACCAGAGAGTAAGGACCCCGAGGGACCCCCTTACCTCCCTCCCCTCACCCCTCTTGCCTCCGGCACGTTTGTGGAAGGGTTGGAGGGATCCAACCGGGGGAGTCTGGGGGCGGGGGGGGGGGGGGGCGGGGGGATGCGGTGGGAGCGTCTTCCAAACGGACACACACAATCCACCATTGCTAAGTCCTCGTCGCCGTATCGCGTCCAAACTGAGTTTCTATTTTCCTCCCCGGGTCTGCTTTCAAACACTGCGTCCAACACAATGAGCCAAAACAAGAGCTGGAGCCTGTTGATAGACATGTGGAGGGCTGGAGGACGGAGAGCGGGGGATGGGGAGAAAGGGAGGAGGAGCCACAGTCTGCCTGTTTGAGCGCAAAATAACTAGCCCCGTGTGTGTGCGTGCGTGCGTGCTCGCTCACACACTCACACTCAGATACACACCAACCCCCTCCTTTGCCTAACACAGGTGGGTATTGTCTGCAGCGTGGGGCGCTCCTGGCAGCCAGCCAGCTCCGCTCAGTCACTGGGCTAGTCCTGCCTCAGTCGGCTGGCTGCGCAGGTCCAGCATGGCAGACTAAAGGCTCTCTCTCCATAAACGGCTCTTTAACCGTTTCCTACCCATCGGAGCTGGGTTGGAACGACCTTCAGGCTGATCTGGACACGTTTGAGCTCCCTTCTGAACTGGAAGGGGAAATAAAATATCTTTCAACATGTGTGAAATGTTAAACCGTAACACAGCAGAGAGGATGCTTGTTACTTCTGAAAATAATCACTTACATCACCATGCAGAATTACAATTATGGATTGTGGTTCTCAACCTGGGGGTCGGGAGCCCCCAGGGGGTCGCAACATGATTTGTGATATGAAAATATTTCTACAATACAAATTTATTATCTTGTCTATTTTTTTTTTCTTGTGAAATACTGAATAGTTTTCAGCCTTTCTGTCTTTGGTTGAACTGTTCACCACCTGTGATGGGGGGTCACGAGTCGACATCGCTTCGTTTTAAGGGGTCATGAGCCAAAAAGGAACCAGTGGTATATGGCATGTTTTGATTATGGCCCCATAGTTGAATTTCGACAACTGTATGTCTGTTCACATTTTCTTTCCAGCGATGTGCTCAGACGGGCTACTTGCACTGAGCTTCGAGCTCCCCAAGGGGAAGTCCTGGTCAAACCTTTGACTCGACAGACTGCACAGAGAATTCTACATCTGTGAAAAGCATCTGCAATTCCCTTTTGTTCCTTTGTGGCCGTGTCAGGTCAGTAAAAGAAAAGGAGACCAACTGTCAGCAGGGGAGAGTGTGACAACGGGGATGGTGAAATGTGACAGAAGCTTGAGGAAACAAACGGTCATTGATTAACCCTCACAGGGTTTTCTGCTTAGTGGAAAATGTGGAGAGAATCATAGAATCTAACGTTTAAACAGTGGAAATTGTACAAATAACTTCTGCCATGAAAAATTTACAGAAATGTATTTAAATACCATGGAAACATGCAAGAAGGAGCAGAGCTGAGTGCACCTATTTGCCTGTATGTATACGTCTCAAAATCCACAAGGGTCTATACAGGCTGATGAAATCAACATATCAAACCAATAGTCATCAATGGTGCAGGCCTTCATGTGAATTCAGAGTATCAGTGAGGACGCACAGATACACATGTGACTATGCAGCTTTCACATCTAATTGCAACGGTTCCTGCCTGGGGTAAACTCTGATACAGCATGAATATTCTTTTTCTGCTATACATTTGCTCAGCAATCAACAATACCACAGTTCAGAACGAGGCTTCGAGCCACCACAGATATTTTCTTAAGTATATAGAGCTCTGCCAATCCAGTAACAAATTGCGCCCTCAGCATGTCTTGGTAATGCTGTGTGTTGAAAGCTCTCTGTATGGTGTGTGTATGTGCGTGCGAGTGTGTGCGTGTTCATCTAATAGTTTTAAAGCTTAATGTTGCTTCTACTCTTTCTGATGAGAAAAGTGTTTTGGCCAAGGTTTGGATTCACCATTATAAGATATTTTATGCTCTATCAGTCACACCATATCTATGCTCAAAGTGATACAGACAATTAGAATAACTGTTAAAGCAAAAATTCCTGCCAGATAAATGTTTGTATTCACACTTTAAGCATAGATATACTGGTTAAGGTAAAAAAAATTGGGATTTTTGAGTATAAAAACATCTTAAAAACATGTAAAAACTCAAATTCAGGGCACAAAAACAACGCTAAAATGGGAAAATTAAAAACAATTTGGCAAAAAAATATAAATGGGTGTCATAGGACTTTAGCATTGATTTATCAATGAACCCGAAGACCTGCAAGCTGTAGCTCAGGAGCCGCAGGGTTTATGTGCGGAAAGGTTATTGATGGAGGCATTGATTAGCTGTCAAATCTAAATGTAAAAGGCAGTCAGGTCATAATTTCAGATCAATCAACATGGCTCAATGTCAGTCTATAACGTGTAGCAGCATGTGGCCAACATGATGCCGCATACTGCTACATGACAGTTAAAGGTGCTTAAGGCTGCAGTCAGGAATAAAGTCAAATAGTGACAGAAAAACAAAAAAACATTTTCTAATGACATCTAATGACAATTTCAGCTGCTTTCTTACTCTCAGTCTTTCAGTGTGAGCTATGTGTAAACAGTACCCTACTTAAAATCAAATAGAGATAAATTTTTTGTTCATTATGCACTAACAATGTTCCCTGGAGGTAAAATTTAAAGCCACTGCTTTCTTTTGTTGTTGTAGTCAGGTTCAGGAGGGGATAGGAGTGCAACGGGGAGATGGAAAAGCTTTTTCTTCCCTCAACCCTCCCAAGAAAGAAGAGGAAGGGAAAAAAAAAACTCTGGAGGGCATTTGGAGAGGGTTTTTTTCTTGACTTTAATTACAGGCCTCTTGTCAGACAGATCTCCCTCCAAGAGCTATAAATTGGAGGGAGGTGGTTGGAATAGGAGTCTGAGCAACTCTTTCCCAGTCTCTAAGTCTCTTTCACTTTTTTCCCTTTTCACCTCACAAACACGCAGCAAGCTGAAGCACGCAGGAGGCCGACCATATTATGGCTCGAAAGAGTCTCACGTGCAAAAAAGCACAAGTAACAATTGCGTAACACACACAGGGCACCGACTACACACTGGAAGGGTTAATGTTGTTTCAGTGCCTGACTGGAGGTGGATCTGTTGATCTTAGCTGCCACTGAGCCTCCGCTGAGCTCATCTCAACAGTAGAAGAACGAAAACACAGCCTGGATAGTTTATGAATACACACACACACACCTCAAAATGGTACGATGTTCACATTCAATACAAGAAAATTGTACTTTGTACTGAACCGAAACACAATTCAACTCACCAGCTACTTCAGAATATACGCATCCATGCACACAAACACACACACACAGCCCTGTGTGTACTGAAAAACACACAGGCACACTAATACACACACACACACACAGTATAACAGCCGTACACTGTAGATCCCATTCAGTTTCTCTCTGCAGCGCCACACTAACTCTCTTGACATTCACTCTGATGCGGCTCAGATCATGACAGATGTCCAGAATCAAGTGCAACGTTTGCTCATGGGACCTTCTGTGCTGCACAATTAATCACAGATAATCGCACATTGTGATTTTATGTTTCCACCATTAATAACTGTGCAATCTGGCAATATTGAAGTGTTTTTTATATTTTCAGTTTCCCTGAAAGTCCCATATCAAGCACTTCCATTACATGTGACCAATCACAACCTTTGAATGTGCAACGTGTTCCATGTGACCAAAAGCAAAAGTAAAGATGGAGAAGCAGGCAGCTCCGGTGGGAAAGAAAGACAGAAACCTTAAATAGAGCGTCTGTGGAAAAACATATTGACGGGAAAAGTGGAAAAGAATGGATCGGCCCAACGTTAGAGAGGAAAATCTTTCTCCTGAGTCTGAACATTTCTGTTCCTAAAAGTGGATCATCATTTGTCATTTAGAGACTCTTTGGATTTAAACCAGTACAGTAAACAAACAAGTACAGATTCTGTGCAAAGTTTGCCTTAGGGCTGTAGCGGCGCCAAAAATAATACATAGTAATTATTTATTATTTGAATTTTGTAAATAAGGACCAAAATAAGAGTAAGACAGTCAGTGTGAAAACAAGCTTTTGAGCTGCTGCTACTTCAAGAAATACTGCACTGAAAAAATGTGGAAATATGTGTTGAGGTGCAAAAGTGAGACAAATCATGATCAATAATCGTGATCACAATATTCAGCAAAATAATCAGGATTATCATGCAGCCCTAGCTAGAAAGTCTGTGTGAACGCTGTGACACTTGCAGAGGTTGGGACAGTAAGCCGCGGGCGAGATGAGAACAGAATCAGCAGCCCCTTTGAGCGGATCTTCAGATACGGCTGTCAAAGTGTCAGAGGGAATTGCATTCGCTGTCGGTGTATGTGTGAAATCGTGGCGTCCTCTTGCTTGGCTGGGATGGGGCATTTTAGGGGGCACCACATTGGGTTGTTGTTGGAACAGCGTGCCACAGTCCGGCCCGGTCCGCACCGTCTGCCACTGTAGGTCAAGCTGCAGTCGGTCCCAAAGCACCAAGCTGCCAGCCTGTTTCTACGCATGCATGATGATGGGTGACAGGGAAAGCCAAAGGCCCTGTCGCACCATTACAACCATTGTCTGGGAGATTAGGAGAAGCTAGCATATGAGCGCGCACACAAAAAAAATGACACTTGAATGTCAGCGTGTACTGTGGCAAAGAAAGAGGGCTTCCAACATGTCAGCACTCGGGCCTTCCTCGGTGTGAAAGCTTTCTGTTCTCTTTGAGTGCAATATTCCACTGGTTTTACATACAAATATAATCTTCTAAACTTTAAAAATAGGGTAAATGTCACTGGCTTTCACTGAGAATCTGGCTGAAATCAGAGTTGGGTTGGACTATTACCTTCTGTTGCATTCTTGCAAATGCCAGGTGCCTCTATTCAAAATCCCTGTGTGATAATCAACACTGCAGCCAAAGATCATTTCATGTTGACACTTAATACTGACACTTTCTTTCAGATTATGTTTTTTTTTTTTGCCTACCTTTCTCCCCATTCCCCCACTCTCTCATATGGGGAAACCAGCACAGAATCGGGCCAAAAATCCTCCCCAGAACAACCTGCTAGCCTGCAGCTACTGTGTTACAAGTAAAGAAGCTGACAAGCCTTTTCCTCGCCCAACACATTGACTGCCAAGGCTTAAATAGGTTTTCCTGTTCTTTTTTACCCCCAGCTACATCCCTCAATACCACCGGGGAAAGAAGCCGCCCAGCTATGCTAGTCTGGTGTAGTAATGTGTGGAAAGCACCCAGTACCACAATGCTTCACTGGCCCCCGCTGTTCCATCACTCCCACCAAACACAGACTGGTGCGATATCCCGTTTTGGCGTGACACCTTTGACTTGACACGCCGTGTTGCTCCCTGCCGTGAAATCTGTTTGTCTGCCGGGTTTTACTAGCTAAGAATGTCCCGCCATGCACACACACACACACACACGTGTCACTTCCCTTCCCCCTACATCTCCTCCTGTGGCTTGGGGTCCACAATTCCCAATGCATGTTCATTTGCATCTCATTATTCGGTAGAGAACAAATAGCATGTAGCTCTGTGTGTGTGTGTGTGTGTGTGTGTGTGTGTGTGTGTGTGTGTGTGTGTGTGTATGTGTATGTGTATGTGTGTGAGCGTGCACATACGAGAATATGCATGTAATTTCTATGTCCAATAGCGTCTTGTCTGTGAGTAAATTGTTTATATTGGTGTGTGTACAGGCGTCTCTACGCCTGTCAGTGGGGGTTAAGTCACCTGCTGCGTCACTGATTGCAGCGTCCCACTGCGGCTCAGCGTGGTGTAATCAGGAGGGTGGAGGTGGAGGATGGGTGCGCTGGTGGTCTTTCCTCACTTCAGCCAAGACTCCATCTCCATTTCAATATCTGTCTTTCACCTGGGTGTGTCCTCCCCTCTCTCTTTCCTACAGTTTGAAGGCTCCCTTTGAAAATTGTCTGTCCGACTGAGAGGCGGCATTACGCATACAAACACAGACATGCAGGCATTCAGACGTAAAAATACGCCTGCTGAATACAGAACACTGGTAGGAGCAGACATGGCCGTGAACACACGGGCGCAGGAAGAGACGGGGGCTCTGAGACGCTGGAACATATGTCCAGTGGCTTTACATCCTTGGCAGTTTCACTACAAGGTCAGCCTTGTGAGGCATACACAACGCTCCCCCCCCCATCCCCCACCCCATGTTCAATCAAGGAAGTGATGCTGGACATTGTCCAGCAGGCCGGCGGAGGAAAGGATAGCAGGGAAGAGGGGTAGAGCGTGCCTGTACAAGCATGCCACGCGTGTAATATCCCCTTTTACCAAAGCGAGCGGGTAAAGCATGGCAGGCATTGTGCCTTGTGGCTGCCACAAGGGAGCCATCCTGGCATAGGCATGCTGCATCGCAGTTACACGCCAGACAATGAGGAAAGGCAGGATGGCGTGTGGGGGAGATAATCCGCCCGCACACAAATAACGCCGTCCCCCTGGCTTCCGGGGCCCTCCTTTTGTTGACAGGGGCCACAATGTCGCTCAATATTCGACCTGACAAGCACAGCAAATCACCGCGACGGAGTTGAGTGTCAAGAGGAAGTGGGTTTGTTTGCTTATTGAGCTGGAGCAAGCAAGGTGGGAGGGAATTGGAGAAAACAGCATGAGGAGGGGAGCTGAGGGGGAAGTACGGCGGAACAGAAGAAGAGAAGTACAGACTGGGAGCAACAGACAGAAACAGAATAAATCTACTGGCTGACAAACAGAAAAATAAAGGGAATTAGGGAGAGTGCAAGGAGGAGTGTTCTGTAGCCTCACAGGGCGGTTTGAGACCCAGAGAATCATGGGTAATAAAGTCTCCACAGTGAGGTGGCAGTGATCTGAAGAGGAGCTGTGAGGAGGAGGCGGCTCCTGGAGAGCGCTGCCAATACCCAGGGAGATGCCTCAGACGCTGTTTGTACAAGCCGTCTGTGTGCGAGGGGGTGTGTGTGTGTGTGCTTAAGAACAGGGACCATGGATTTCTTTGTCACCGCGCGGTCGGGAGCACTACGTTTCATTTCCTGTGGTGTGAAAGCCTCGATCTCTTCAAAAACCGTGCCAGCCTCAGCCGAAGGGAGGGACCATGGAGGGGAAGAGTCTCCGAGGTAAAGCGGTCCGCACTCCCTTTCGCATGAAGTTTCTTTGTCTCCATCCCTCATGCAGTCAGCACGGTTGTCAGCTAAAGTCCCTGAGGGAGAAGGGGGGGGGGCGCAAAACCCGACGGGGCCCTTCTACACTCTGAGCGAAGAGGCTAATCACTTTACAAGAGTGTCAAGACATCCGCGCGCCCCTGATAGCAGTAATGACCGCCATGATCAGGGTCGTAATCCTTTCCCCCTTGCAATAATTTTCGATGGTGTCACGGCATAAAAGGAGGACTAAAATCAATAAAAGCGGAGTGACGTAATCACCGATGAGCTGGCTGGCTTCTGCAGGCTGCTGCTGCTCTTAACTGTCTGCTTGTTATGGCACCCCCTTACACACTCAATTAACCAGATTCATTAACCAGCCGATATGTCTCGTTCAGAATCAATTTGGACCCCGTCTCTCTGTGCCCGTTTCAAGCCAAATAAAACCGGCACGTTAAAAAAAAAAAAAAGCTGACACTAATCACACGTAAATAAATGGCGCACATTAGGTGGACATTTCATGGTCTGTGTCAAACCATTCATTTTCTCATTTCCTGGGCAAGTTATCAGTTTTTTTCTGGTCCCGAGTCTGCCAGCTAGCTCAAAGGGAAGAAGCTGTAGTTGTCAACGGCTGGCAATAGTACATCTTTCTTTCTGGAGAAGCACCTAAGGGATGCTCCGGAGTGGGAAAACAAAGGTTTTACAGCTGAGAGAGTAATAAAGCCTACAAGTCAAAAAAAATATCCACGGATCACACCAGAGGAGGGACCAGGTAAAGTTGAAAAGCTGCAGGAGTGCATTTTCCAAGAAATGATCCAGATATCTCACACTTTCTTTCATTTTAGATTCAAGGACACCAAGTTCCCTTTATCATCAAATCTTTTTGAAACCACCAAATGTGACTTCAGAGAGAAGGGGAGTATCAATGCCTCCACAATATGTGAGGTGTTTACGCAAAAGAGCAGTAGGTCTGAGTATCAAGAGCCGGTGCTTTTTAGATATCGACCAAATGACATTAAAACCATTGAGCACCAAAATGACAAATTTCGCTACTTTCATTTTCATAAAAATAAACTGATCACCAGGAAAGATCATTATATTGTCACTCTTTTCCAAACCAATAGCTAACAGCTATGCTATTTTCACTGCTTGTGAATGACAAAGCAACAATGTGCGGCACATTGACATTCAAGGCTAAGCTTAGTCTTGCTTAGCCAGATGTTTCTCAGTACTTTGATTCACTTAACTTCCATGCAGGGTTTACCAAGAAAGAGCCTCATTAACATGATCATAACACAACTCATTATAATTCAAGGTAAAGGCCACCCCAGCCCCTGATACCAACACCAGTCTAGCCTTCACTCATCTGTGAGGCTTTTAAACCTGGCAGCTATAGCTGTGATGACACAGCCACCCCAGGCAGTACCATGATGGTGGGAGACACTTCCAAATTTGATTAGCATTTGTCTCCCCAGGTGCCCTCAACTCCTACACAGGTACACTCATCTCTCTCTTATTCAGTGGACAGTACACTCACACTACTACATAATTAAATTATTTTCCAAGGAGGTGGTAGTTGGTATATAAACAAACATTTTCTACAGGAAGTAGGAGGAAATAGCAAAGGAAATAGCTACCAGTATGTAAAACATACCGCAGTATGTAAAACATACTGGGGGCATAGTGGTGTACAATAAACCATACTAGCCTTGAACAGTGGCACAATCAAAAGTAGACCTGTGAAGGTTACAGGCTAATAGTGCTAATACAATAACACCCAGATTTGCAGTGTCGCATTACAGCACCTCTGACTGTGTACCGGTGCAATCTGTTCAGGCCATATTACCTTGTCAAGGCTTAGAACAATCCTTTTTGAGGATTAAGACAAGGCCGATGGAATAGCATTAATCTGGCCTACAGGAGCTGAGCTGAGTGGGGTGGGGTGTGTGTGTGTGTGTGTGTGGGGGGGGGGGGGGGGGCATCCAGAGCGAAGCAGCAGCAGATGATAATGAGAGGAGGACAAACCATGCCATTTCTCTGAACTCCATTCCATGCTGGCCTCTGGGGCTGAGGCAGACTGCTTAGGTTACGCTGCCATCAGGATGAGAAAAGCCAGCCAGCCAGCCATCCAACCCTGTGACACTGCATATGGATAGTCTTTGAGCGCAACAGGACACAGAACTGGCCTACATGCGAGCCAGCTATTAAGCAAGTCAACCGAGCCAACGTCCTCAGATTCTTGTTTCCCTTTGAATAGTAACAGGGTCACCTCGATAGCCCCGCACCACCAACATCCTATATTTAACCTGCTCCTCGCTGGGGGCTAATAACATATTAATATAACTGTGTTGAAAGCCGATTTGGTTTGGTGTTAAACTGATCCTCCAAGGGCCGGTCGCTGGTCTTGTGACATCAAGGTGACTTAGTGGTGTCCGGGGGTTAGGATAGGGCTGGACTAGGAGGAGTCGGCAAAGCTTAGGGCAGCGATACAGGCCTTCCTCTGTTTGAAACTCCTATTTGGCACATCAGTTAGAGGCCTGCCCTTCAAACCTTCCACTGCCCACCACTTCCAACCCATAATCAACGTCATCAACTGCTCACACCAAAATATCAAAAGCTGAACTGAAAGGCTTCTTTAAAGGGCATATTTAACTACATAAGAGGCTCTTCTGCCTGGGATTGACAGCGGTTCTGGCCCTAGCAGTGTGGAAATGTGTTCTCGGATCAGGGATAAGAGGAGACTGATGCAGAGATGTAGAGAACTAAGAGATTAAAAGTTTCCAGAACATTTTCAGACGAAAGCCTTTTACAAACTTGCTTAGCTTAGAGATCAAAGGGGATTGGCTCAAGTACTCTGCTAAAGCTGAAGATATATGGCACTGTGTGCAATTTGCCTTTAAATCAACCCTTGAGGGTTTGAAAGCATCAGACCATCGTCCATACAAATTGAATATGGAGAACACACACACGCACAACAGTTCGTGCGGTCATAAGGTGCGCAGCAATAACTGTGTTACTGCTATACTGCGGTATCAGGAGCCGTCTCCCCCGCAACATCTCTACTATGGGCTGAAGCCTTTAACAGTCATTGCAGATACAACAATAAAACACCGCAGACACGGCAGCAGCACAAAAGCCAGCATCCCTCTTGACCCTGCCAAGATGGCTGTCGCTCTTGCACACTGAATGCCTAACAACAGTAATGCCCACCATTATTATAGCTGTAAACATCAGCCTACATCCTGCAAGGAATGAAAACATCACGTCCATTATCCTCTCCTATGACAAAGACAACAATGCACAGAAGGGGAGTAGGGATAGGGCATCGTATTTTCTGGCAGCCTATTACAGCGGACTGTTTGGAGGTTGATGATGAATAAATCATTTCAATATGGCTTTGGTGGAAGGGGCAATTAGAGGCTGCAGCTTGAGGCTAATCAAATCCAAGACTCTCTCTGTTTCCCTGGCATCCATTAGAATGGGTGGAGGGCGGGGGGTGAAGATGAGACACTAAACATTAGTGGCCTCTGCCTTGCTGCAGCCACAGTGCTAGCCGCTTCCATTAGGTTTTGCTACTGCCTCATTTGGTTACAGTAGCTCTGTGGTGTGAGTGGGTTTCCGCCAAATGTAGGCGTACAGTGTGTGTTATTGAGTAGCTTTCCTTGAGACAAACAAGAAAAGACTATTGTGAGCATGAAGGGCAGAAAACACTATTGTGAGCATGAAGGGCAGAGGAAAGCAAACTGGAGAGGACATGGAGCGAACAAAAGGTCCATGCAACAGTATCAAAAGATGATTTCATACGTTTGTGTGAGAGAGGTAACCGGCCTCTATTGTTGATACAGTTGTGCAGTTGTCAAGATGTTTCAACAACAGCAGGAACACTTGTACAATCTCGCCAAAAGTGAATTCACTGGCTTTTATAAAGATAAATGAAGTTTCACGTGAGTGTCAGGGGGGAAGACATTTGCCCTCACAAATATTTTGCTTCAATAACAGCAAAACATTCATTATGGCAAGAGCAGACATTTGCCGAGAAGCATGTGTAGAAGCTATAATTCCGCTGGTGAGCAATGGACATTTTCTTCATATAGTGGGTAGGAACTCGATTTAAAGAAAATTGAGTTTTGAGAAGCATCATCCCTTACCACCACCAACACCCTCCCAGCCCACTCCCCACGTGTTCCCAGGTTGTTGCAGTTGTTTTTTTTTGGGTGAGGATTGTGTTGTTGACCTCCGCCTGTCAAGGCCACGTGGCTTCGCAGGCCCTATGGAGTAAACGCACACCAAGATAACAAGCTCCCAACAAGACAGGCAGCATTAGAGCAACGGCAAGGCCAAATACGCATGCTATTAGTGAGCAGAAACTGCTACAGGCACACACACACATACATACAAACTCCCCACGAGACACAGACTGGCATGAAGACACACACAACACAGAAAACACACTCTCGCTGACTACATCCCTGCTCCAACTGTCACCCATCTTCCCTTACACCACCTGACACATCAACATTACCTCATCCCCAAAATAAAAATCTAATTATGAATTTAAAAACAGTGCCTGGTAGAGTTTACCAACTTACATCAGAATTTGGCTGACTGTGACTGGTGTTGATTTCCCACCTTGACTCTAATCTTCCAGTAGAGCCCCCTAACTGTCTCCTTCTCTGTCCTCATCTCTCCGCCTCTCTCACCTCAGATAACTGGAAGGGCTCGGCTGTCATGTCGCCGCTGTATGCTGTATGTATTGCTGTATGAGGGGAGGCGATTGGCATTAATAATCCCCAGCATCATCAATAAATCAGGGAGCCGGTGCTTTAAGAGGACAGGTGATGGCCCGTGCACAATCGCCCAGATCGGCCTAATTCAGCATGCTGTGAACATTGTGGGAATGGAGGGAGGAGGAAGAGGGAGAGCAAGAAAAGTGGGGAGGTGAAAAAGAGAGGGAGGAGGGTCTTTGGGGCTGAGGTAAGGAGGAGAATGGGGGGTTGGGGTGGATAAAACTAAAATATGGAGGGAGGAGGAGAGAGGACTGTGGAGCAAGGGATGAGAGAGAGAGACGTTTGGGCTTGAGATCAATGTTGCGCAATGAGGAGTGATGGCCTTCCTTACATTCCCTTATAGTGAGTGACTTGTCTGTGTGCTACTGTATATGTTGACTTGGTGCATATATGTGTGTGTGTGTGTGTGTGTGTGCATCACCACCACCACCACGCTACCCCCCACCAACGCCGCCACCGCAGCCCCTCCACCCCAACATACACACACTCACGCTGAATTCCTAAGCAGGGGAGTCTGCCTGCCCTGCACCGAGGGAGTGAATTATTTATCGTAGGCCCTTTGCTGCGTGTCAGCGGCTCCGCGGGATGAAATGATATTTATGGAGCCCCCTGGGCAAGGGTGGGGAGGACAGAGGGAGAGGCAGAGAGACGGGAGCGGGGGCGGTGGCGGGGGTCCGGGACGACACAAAAACACACATACGCAGAAGGTGAACGGTCGTCGGTTCCGAAGGAGAACGGTCGGCGATGGAGGGACGGGAGAGGAGACAGAAAGGAGAGAAGAAGGGAACGGAGCAGCGGTGATAACGGTCAAGCAGGGAGGCGAACGCAGCGGAGGAAGCATCATTAATCAGGGTTCAGGGGAAAGGGGGAGCAGCAAGGGGCCACAGGCAGGCATGCTGGGATATTATGCATGTTAGACACTATGTGTGTGAGCATGCACTCAGGGGGCTGCGCTGTGTAGTGCCCACCCTTGTCAGATGGCACCGCTAGTAGCACAGACAATTCAATTGTGCATTTGCCTGGCAGCATGTAGCTTTGACATTTCCTTTAAGGCATTGTACAGTTTTTGGGGGCATTTTTGCCTTTATTTGATAGTTAAACATAGAGGGAGACAGAAAAAATAGAGAGGGCGAAGAAATGCCGGGCCAGATTCGAACCCTGGAGGTCACAAGTATGTGTAAGCGCCTTATGTACCGTTTACAGTGTGATGGAGGGATGAACTAAGCAGATTTGTTAAGTTGTGAACCAGACTCGAACCCACAATGCCGTGAGCACACCGTACCCAGCCCGATGCACAAAACCACAAGAGTGCACCGCAAGCACATTTCCATCGCAAAGGGACAGAGAGGAGGAAAGAGAACAGGATCTCAAAAGATAAGCAGAATGCAGTGGAAGTGGAACATCAATTAGTTACTCCAAAACAATAACGGCGATTTCAAATTCAAACTCTGGAATTTGCTTAGAAGGGAAATTTCTTCCCCGCCTGCCCGTGAGCCAAGACCACTTTCTCCCTGAGTCAGACAGTCATAACAACACCACTTGGGTTTCAAAATGGAGTCGGGTTTCTCCGCGCCGCAGCCTGCTGTGGCAGAGATCACTGTGGTGAGGGAGGGAGAGAAAGGGAGAGAGCTACAGAGACGGACAAGGGTAAACAGCAGGAGGGAAATCGGTATCAGGCAGAAGAAGGGGCCGGGCCAGAAGCGGTTCCCTCAAAAGGAAATGAGCCGGTGGTGTCTGGTAAACAGCCTCACCGCCGGTCCCTGTGTAGCCCAAAGGCCGCGGGAACATGTCAGAAGCTGAGGAGGTAAAATAAAATAAAATAAAAACACCAGCCTGGCAGAGGAAGGTGCTGAGAGAAACAGACGGAGGCATGGAGATACGCGCGGATTCCAGCTCCATTCCTCTCACCTTGTCTCGCTGTGGCATGTGCTTTCTTATCACTTCATAACCCCCCCGCCCCTCCCCTTTTCTTCTTCCATCCCTGTTCTTCCTTCTCATGCCTGTCTGCATCCCCATCCATCACCCCCTCCTCCTCCTCCCACCCCTCCCCTCCCTTTCTGGCAGCAGACAGGCTGCACAGACCTGAACGTGCTCACACAGACTCGCGAGGAGGGGTGAAAGGTCACGTGATCGCACGGGGGATTTACCTCCGTCATTAGGATGTAAATGAATGTCAGTGAGAAAGGACAGAGACGGCACCCGCGTGTGTGTGTGTGTGTGTGTGTGTGTGTGTGTGACCCTGTGTGTTTATGTGGTATGTGTGTGTTGGTGTTGGTGTCTTCCATCTGTGAGAGGTGAGACGTTGTGGCATGGCAGCGGCAGTGGGAGTAATGGGATTCAGTTAATGACAAAATTAATTGAGGGTCTGACGCCGGCAGCCGCTGATAACGCTGCTGTGTGTGTGTATATATGTGTGTTTGAGTGTGTTTGGGTGTGTGTGTGTGTGTGCGGTTGGGGGCCGCATTAGCCTAGCCACAGAGAGGATGGTTCCTAGGTGATAATACTCTCCACTGCCTTTGATAGCACAGACGGCAGAGAGGAGAGAAGGGGAGGGAGGGAGGGAAAGGTAGAGCAGAGGTAGAGGGGGAGAGATGATAAAAAAAAAAAAACAGGGCTGGAAATAAGAGGTGCAACCAGAGCTCTAGAGAGACACCATGAGAGAGAGAGAGAGAGAGAGAGAGAGGGGGAGAGAGAGAGAAAGGAGGATTAAGAGAGTGGGACACAGTGTGTGTGTGCATGCCTGTGAGAGGCTGAACACTGATAGTGCCTGTGGGATGAGTCGGTGGGTGACAGACATGCTAGAATTTGCCGCCATGCCACAGAGGATCATGCATCCCTCCGCTGGAATGACTAGAATCACAAGCGCATCCTCCGCCACTAGCTTGACCCATGCAGGTTGAGTCTGCAAGGTGACAGTGGCAGAGCAGTTAGGGCCAAAATGACAATCCCAATTAGTTTGGTGTAAATAGCAATTATGATTATTAGTCACAGTTATGACACAGCTTTGTTGAATACTCATCTCTGATGGGCACATGAAGGCATTCTGAGGTTATTTCTGAATCTTATTTCAGACCGCTGTTTCACATCTAATCATATCACTCCACAGTCAAGAAGTGCAGCTGATTTTGTTGATTTCTAATCATATGTAGTCGTGAATCCTTGTGGGGGAAAAAACATTACTACACGGTTAGTGCCGACGGTCCTGCTGGACTATTTGTTTGGCTGGAGCTTGTAATTTAAATGAGCTTGTAATAAAAACGTTTTAAATCAATATTTTGTGTCAAGTGATGAATGTGTTTGGCAAGTACCCGTGTAATAAGCATAATAATGTGCAACATGTATTGTAAAATAAGCCCTGAATCGACACCACGGCACATTAATCTTGAGAACAAAATTATTTTAGTTCACATTTGAAATCTTATATCAACACATTGACTATGTTCAACTACAATGGATGTTCACCAAATGTTTCAATATCGCAGTACTCTTTTATTGCAATTATTAATTGCAGAAACTAAAATAGAGATCTACAATTATACACAATTAATTGTTTAGCCTTTCAAGGCCATGCTGCCTACTACTCATGCCTTCTTTTTGAGTACACAGGTTTAGAACACAGTATAGTATACAGTATAGTGCGCTGTTATCTTGCCTATGCGTACTGTATACTGGGGTGTAAATACTGGGGGACCTAGTGGTGAGAGAGACTGTGCTATTACCAAAAGGTCACAGGTGCGATCTGGCAACAGCCCACATGACCATCATTCCTGTCAAAGTCTCCTTGAGCAAGAAACTGAAGACCTATTTCATTGCAAGTCGCATCAAATGACGAAACAAAAAAGCAAATGTAAAATATACCACAGAGCTTTCTGGTCTAGAATTGCCTGCAGATACAATTTGCCTGTCAGGCGAGAGTAAGCTGGTTGCCTTCATATGTTTGTTATTGTGTCTTATGCAACCAGCGCACTTTTGAAAAACACTGGGCAATTGAGCAGCGTCGCAATCAAACGCCTACCTACGCATGGTTATCTAAGTGGCAAAATTCCTCTTAATCTGTCCAATGTGTCTGTGTGATAAAGGTGTGGTGTCAGTACTGCGTCTGTGGGTTGTGAGCCCAGGCTGAGGGAGCACACACACAGCACGCTTGTCAGGAAGAGCAGCACTGGTCCTTGTTGAATGGCCTGGCATCGCTCTTTGTCTGTGTGCCACTGATTGTTCTGCTAAGTGTGTGTCTGTGTGTGTGTATGTGCATGTGTCAGTATAATTGTCTATGCCCGTCCGCATGCTCAAACATGGGCATCTGTGTGGCATTTGTTTGCACTCATATTTGCACACAGAATGGTTTTTATGTCTGTGTGTATGCATGTTTTGGTGTGCAGGAGGGAAAGGAGCTATCTGCTTGAGGAGAGAGGGGGGAGACGGGTAGCCTGGCCTGCCGGCACTTCAAAGCTTCTGTGGTTGGCTGATTGGCTGGCTGATTGGCTGACTGATTGGCTGGCTGGCTGGCTGGTTGGCTGGCTGGCTGAAAATCCCCTAAGGGCAGGCAGACCTCAGATTTGATTACACACCCAATAATGTGAGCTTCATATTTGCTATGCGAACAGCGCTCATAACTCGATTAGACAAGTGATTATCTTAGCGCAGCCAGATAGACACCAGTCAAAGGTGTGTGTATGACTGAGTGAGTGAGAGGCAGAAAGAGGCAGGCAGAGGAGGGGTGGGGGTGGGGGGGGGGGGGGGGGGGCTTAGCATGCTCTCCTTGTCAATTACTCTGTCCTTGAATAACAGAAGACAGACTTACGTGAGAAGGGATGCTTATGCAAATGTTGGACTATTATTTCCTTGCACACAATCCCATTCATCCCGACCATAAATCACTTTCGCACCCATCGCTTTCCCCCTTTACCCAACATTATAGCTTTTCAAGCCATCTTGTCACCATTTTCCAACCATAACAAAAACCATCACGGCTCCCGTCTCCGATCCTCAGACAAATTTCCTTTCCGCAGCGACATTTGCTCGCGGAGAGCCGGCTCTGTGTCTGTTTTTTTCCCCCTCGGCCCTGATTCCAAGCCAGTGGGATGATCGTTAATTACCAAGGAATGGGCTGCTAATGGTTGTCTGCGCCGCTCTCCAACCCCCGACCCCCACCCCACACTCCGCTGCCTGTCCCGGGTCTCCATGGCGACCTGTAGCTGAGTGGCTGGGGGCCTTGTACTAGGAAGTGGATGAGGCATAATGATTGGAGGGCGGGCCTGACCCCTCTGCTCCCTGTGCCACTTGACTAGGCATAGTGCTTATTAATGGACAGTTTCTCTGGCACCTCACTAAGGCCTTGATTTACTAACAAGTTTACAGGAGGGGTTGGGTGGGGAGAGACAGGCCATACCAGGTTAGAGAAAAGCTGGAGTGTTTTGGGGGGCGCTGGGTAAACTTTGGCCTAGCGTTACATTATTGTACAAAAGACTGTTCCGATACAGCCTGGTGAGTGCCGATTTTGAGCCTCCATGTGTTTAAATGCCCATCAAAGCTCTCGCCATTTCCACTTCACATTTACAGTGAATAAATGTGAAGAGGTTTACAGACAAGGTTGGCTCTGGTCACAAGGATAGTGCAGTGGCTTGAGTTGTTCATTTTGTGGTTTGGTTTTGTCTTTGTTACAGTGTGCGAGCTGGCTGTATCTTTACTTTGGAAAGAGCACATCCGCTGTGAACAAACATCACACAGATTGGTGCAACATGACGTGAACGGCCGACCTGCTGGAGGTTGGCATCTGTCAAACTGAAATGGAACAGTAGACAATGGCAACCTCCTCTTGGTTTTATCCATCATGTACCCGACGCCTGAAGAGGACCTTTTTCCTCTGCTTATCTCATCTCTTAAAACAAATACAAATGAATGTGCTCAGCTGTCTCCCAAAAAAGGAAATGTTGAGTCTGGCCTGTATCCCATGACGACGTAGGGGAGCATATGGCACACAACAAATTCAATATGAATGTAAATGAAGCTCAAATTAAAAATACAACATCTGAAGGGAGAAATAAAGAAAAAAGAAAAATCGTGTGAGGTTCCCCGAGTGGATTTGAGATATGTGTTTAATTTTCAGCCGACTCAACAAATCAAAATGCATCTAAAATATAATCACCCCCCCCCCCCCCCTCTTCTGCAAGCTAACTGCAGAGAGAGAGTGTCTGCAGCGAGATAGCGAGCTGAAATTCACCACAGTGATTCTAAGCTGGTTTCAGCTCAGCAAGGCCACTTGATGCAAGGAGATTACAGTCCCTTGTTTCTATGTGCTCTCCTCTGAAAGGGTTTTGTCATCTGTGTGCACATATACAAGGTCAAACATCTCCAGCACACTTCAGTGGCTGGCTGTGCTGAGAGGATATTGCGGTTTTATTTACACTCCGATATCGCAAAGCCTACCTGAGTGTAGGCCTTTCATAAAAGCCCGCCTTTCCCTCTGTGCCAGACATTTTGAGTGGCTAGTCGAGACGAAAAGCATCCGAAGCCCTTAGACTACAACTCCGGGCTGGATGAATGATTCCCCCCCTATTCTATTTACGCACCTCCTCAATGTCAAACAGCAGCCACTAGCCTCCCATCTCCCGGCTCAATGGCCTTTTCCCCATATTAATGAGCGTTGGAGGGGATCAATAGGATGACAGGAAGACAGATCGCCTCGGGTGGGGAGAGGAGAAGGGGGGGAGGATGCTCTCCAGAGGCCGGGGAAAACAGATTCCTACAGGCAACGCTCCCAACTTCTAAAGACTGACCCCCCTCCCTCTGCCTAATACAAATACATATCCTACCATCATAGCATCCTGTGTGTGCCTGTAACTCAGTGTGGCATTCTTCACCCTCACATACACATCTATTAATCTGGAGATCTGGTCACCACTGCACTACTGTGGGCCCTCAATTAAGAAAAGGTCACCTATAATTCATTAGCAAATGAGGAGTCATTTGTTCGTAGCATGCTAGCCTTGCAGCGCTCAGTCTGACGCAAAGAGATACAACAATGAGAGGTTTGATCACATGGACAGCGAGTGTGACCTCTGACTGAAGCAAAACCATTAAAGCCACAATAATTGAGTATTCTCTCCTCTACGCAAGTCATCAGGTCAGCGGAAGGGCTATCCTACCATTTCGCAGCATTACTGGATGTGGTATAGTGCTTAAAACCACATTAAGGCACTCTCAAATACAGAAGAGGACATATATGCCGTTAGAGCAGATAAGGATAATCCTACAGAAGCGGACAGGCACTCTCTGACCAGGAGAAGTCCGATGATTTCTCCTCTACGAGTGTTGTAAACCTGTCCTTAATCTGTCAGCTGGGATTCCTACTGGGCTTTCTCTCCCCTCCCCTTCTTCTCATTGATTTTTGTTGTACGCTGGTTTGACCGTGACAATCCGTGACAGCAGGATCCAACCAGGCCCAGTTTCTGGTATTATGAGCCTGATGTGTTTGGCGGTGTCTCTCTTTGAGAGGAAATATGCTACCTGCCACAGAGGCGCTCGATACACACCGTGACTGGCTGACATGAGACACGCTGTCTGCTGTGGAAAACAACCACTGCCTTAGAAAACCATGACTGCTGACTGCTACCATCACATATGTGGACGGTGCTGACAGGACAAGAGTCCAAACATGCCGATAATTCATTTATTCAGTCTCTACCTGCTTGATGCTTTGCAGGGCAAAGGGGGCTGGAGCGTATCCCAGCTGACATTGGGAAGACAGGGAAACACCCTGGACAGGTCGCCATGCCAAGAATATCAAACTGAAGCAGGATTTTGGTTTGGATTTTGGTAGACATGCCTGCTTGTACCTTTGAATTTTTTGTATTAACCCAGAATCCATTGTTTTCATACTTTTTTCCTATGTGCTCTAAACAGAGATAATGAGGCAGTGTCTCCAAACAAGTGGATTTGTGGAAGCCAATGGTGACTCCAGAGGGATTAATGGTCCGGCAGCGAACTATTACAGATCTAGATCCCATTTTCTTACGTTTCATCCATCATGGTGAGAGCATTAATATGGCATTAGCGTTTCTCATACGTCAAGTGTACTATATTCATTTTGCTATTTATTCTGCTACTATATCCATAGTCAGCCCATAAAAGTAAAGTGATTAACAGTGTTTTATGTAAGTGCACTTTTATATTTAATACAAGGAAAAAATACATGTAGAAAATGTTAGGCGCTCAGATGTTCCCCTCATCCTAAAATGGAAACACTGCATACACTTGCTTACTTTTCCTCAATGTTTCTTCTCACTTCCCTCCTTCTTTCGCCCATCAATCTCTTCCACTCCACATATCTGCTTTCCTTTTCTGGCCTCCAGATTGAGCCATCTGCCAAAACAATACTCTGAATCTATAGTCTGTGTCCAAATAAAATATAACTGCAACTGAGGTAGACTGACAGACTATTATGTTGCTGCATTTTAGATAAATGTCTACATTCCCTGATGCAGCTGGAAATATGATAGAGAAGTACTCGTGGTGATATTTAATTTGGCCTGACCAAATTTTAGCTCAGCATTAAATCTTGACCGAGTTGCAACTGTTAACAGGATGAATGATTCAATTGACTGACACGCGCTCACAATTTCAAATGGGCTGACTTTGCAGCAAATACTGATTCGGCCCTGGATGGTGTGTGCTATGAAAATGTTGTGTCTACTGACGTGTGTGCTGCAGTGTGCAGTTATGGAGACCCTCTTCTTGTCTGGATTGCTGAGTTTCAGCTTGTGATGAAATATTATAGAAGTTATGAACCGCATCTTTACACTGTAGTCTGAGCCCAAGGACAATAAAAGGTTAAAGTCCCGCTTGGTGATAAAGCCGTGTTTAGAGATCATTGTCTGATATGCTGATATGATAATCAAAGAGGAAATTGTATTTAAAAAACGGTCCTGTTTCCACTGTGTGTGCAGCCTTGCAAGAGAATAAGATCAGCGGTTTATATACGCTCCATTTTATTCTCAATCTCTCTTAAGAATTCTGTTTTGTCGTTGACGAGGCATCGCAAAACAAGCCCATGTCCTCATCCAAACCCAGATAATAGCAACGGGTGCAAAGCAGGGAACCGAACACATGCTTATATTCAACAGTGTTTCTTCTCAGGCAGGTGGATCTGTCTGTCTGATGGTGACTGTTTGGGAGCTGCAGGCTGTGTGGCCAGCGCAGTGATGATGTATGCACACCTGCCATGGCTCCTGGCTAGCAGTCTCACAGCTGAAATACTGGGGGAAGGGGGAAGGGGGAAGGGTGGAGATGGGGAGGGAGGGACAGGGAGAGGGGTAGACGCCTTGAGGGGCCATGCTGGAGGGGGGAGGAGGGGGGTGGTGGGGGGGGGAGCAAAAGAGCTAGAGAGCTGTATCCATTATTAATGGTCGCTTGGTGTATGGAGAAAGAGATCTAATGTGGCCGTCAAGGTTGTAGTGCGTGTGTAATCGACAAAGACGGATTCTCTCACCATGCCTCTTAAGTCTCTCCCACTCCCCCACCCTCTCTCTTTCGCACACCATCTTCCTCTCACACACACCCACACACTACACCCTCCTGTAATTTCTCAATAACAAGGAAATTTATGGGCCAAAAATTATCCTCAGACAACAGGTTGCAATGAAAAGCCACAGGAAACGCATGGGGCGCTCATTAGGTGATGCTACGATTAGATGAGACAAAAGTTAAGGTGCATCATATTTGCCTTGGTGTGAATCATTTCAGATCAACTCAAACAGTCCAAATTCACACACAAACACAAAAATTGATATTCTGTCCTTAATGCCAGTTTTCCTTGCGGGGGCAATAAAAACAGTCATTATCAAATACTTTCACACTGAGCACATTCTTCAAGAAACAAGCTGCTAATGAGCACATAAGTGGAAAAAATGTCTACTAAATGTGTTTTGGTGAATATTTCGCAGCGTGAATATGATGTAGACATCTCCGCTGTCCAAGTGCATGTGTGCAAGTGTGAGATTAGTTTTTCCGCCGTCCAATTTCTCCTCTTCCGCTATCAAAACACGCCTGCCATGGGATCCGCTTGTCATGGAACCTCAACGCTACGCCTCACCACATGGTAAGAGGAGAAGGCTGCTGGGAACAAAGGGAATCAACAAAAGGAAAATGGTCTTTAATAAAGAACGTGATATACCTTAGGGTACTGGGGAACCCAATGAACCATGACTGTGCAACACCATATGGAAATAAATTAAATGCAAAAGATACTTAAAACAAATGGCTGGGGCTGTAGGTGCGTGGAGAAAGACCCTTTGGCCTCCTAGCAGCTGGGGCGGGCCAAATAACCGTGCCACCATGAAGAATCTAATACAATTACACAAACCGAGGTGTTGGGGGGTTGACAGAGAATGATGAAGCCAACATCAAACACCGTGCTGATAAATGGAAAGCAGGAGGTGGCTGGCCAGAGGAGTTGGAGGAGCAGGGAGGAGGGAGGGGGGGGGTGTACGGGGAAGGAGGGTGAGGCTGTTATTGATTGTGCTGCCTGTGTTCTCGTTGTGAGCAGGAGGAGAGGGAGGGGGAGGTGTGAAGAATGGAGGGCAGGGTTCGCCCCGCGGGCAGCAGTTAAAGCCATGTGCCCCCTGAGAACACACCAACAAGCCTCCAATGAGCTGCCCATTGGTCACGCTGAATATTTGATCCACACACACACACACACACACACAACCAGTTACCACTACTGAAACCCTCTCCGTCCCACCCCCCCGCCCCCTCACATAAACACACACACCCCCGCACCAACAATGCATCCAGGGCTGATTGAAATTCAAAAAAGGAGCTTTGACGCCACAGGCATAGACAGTGATGGGCAGAGGGGGGTAGCAGTTGTGGCTCACTGGGGCCCTATAAAAAACAGATGCTAAATCACTTAACAACCCCTAAATTAGTTGCCTGCGATTCTGCCGGGACGCGGGGAATCTAACAGTCGGCGGACACAGCGTGAATCTGTAGCGTAGCGCCAAGGCTCTCGGTCTGAGGTGTAACACTCCACTGGAGGCTAAATGGACTACAACAAAGGAAAGATGGCCTCATCAGAGCGCATTTCTTCACCTGACACAGCGAACACAAGTCACTGCAAGGCTGCGTCGATACCATTCCCGGTATCATCAGGGACAAGAAATCTAATATGGAAACTGTATGGCCAAACTGACAGTGGCATTAGTTGACAAAGCTCCACTTTGAAGGACTGCTGCACCTCTCACCACCAGAGCATCCAAAAATCAATTTATCGGAAATGAGGACGTGAGCCGCTGGTGACGGACGACGCTTCATGTGCATCTCATTTGCTCTGAGGGAGGCTTTGCTCCAGATTTATCGCCTCCCCTGATCTCATTTCCTTTTCATATGCTAGTAAATCCCAGGTAAGGCAGACGTTTGGGATGATACAGGGAGAGTGGCCGGTCCGCTGAGATTGGACTCCTGGAATTAATCTGGGAAAATCCTCAATGCTAACCTGCTTAGTTGTGGCTTAATCTGGGGGTAAACCAAATATCAATTACACTAAGCACAAAATGTGGGCCAGACAACCACTGATCCCTTTTCCTAAGAATGGAACTGGAATGGCACTTTGAAAACTGGTCCATTTGATTCCTGGCATGTAATTGGCATTCATTAACGCACACCTGAATAAACAAAAAGCTAATGGCTCATCGGGGGAAGTAAACATTGCTGCAACACACAAGCACACCCGTTGCCTTTGTCTAATGTCCAGCAGGATTGGTAGTACAAAATAACCTCAATCCCAACTACATTACCAATCTTCTCAGAATACAGGTCAACTCAAATACGCTTATGGTGTGCGTTCAAGGACAAAACAACTTTCCTCTGGAGGACTCCAGAGGTGGTAGTTTAAGCAACACCGTCTGACAGTGAGTCACGCCTGCATGCCAGAGAGAAAAATGAGGATGTTGCAGCCAGGTGTGGTTAGAAAATAGTAAACAGGTCGACACTGAGGATTGCCGTCGGCTCCACACAGCACATACCATAACCATGGGTGACATGTTTGTTTCCTCATGTGAGTTCCCAATTCTAGGTTTTCCCAATCGCACTCTGGCCTATGTGCCCTATACATTCTGCATATGAGCAATACAAGCCTGCCTTAAACAGTCATGGATTCAAACTGTGAGCTCCATTTTCACAACAAACTGGGTCACTTAGGACAGAACCAAAAGAGCCCCAAAAATCTAGCATTATGCAATGCAATATTACCTCATTAACTCCTTTTTATGACCAGATTTACCTTTGAGCTATTTTCGACTAACCAAGAGAATACTCTGCTTTTATCACCCAACCCAGTTCGGTCAATTTGGAACACAATGAGCAACCTGCACACTCCTGTGTGAGTACAGTTCATTTCCTGCCTTTATTGTTACAAGTGCTAGGTTCATTCACGGTGGCTAAAATGGAGAGGGGGGGGGGGGGGCAGACACTATTTACTCAGCAGGGAGAGACATGAGGCCCTGGCTTCCTAATGGCTTCCTGTATTTCACACAATTGTTTCCCCTCAGGAAATCTTATCGATACAGATTGCCACCGCATTGACCAAAAAACCCACAACACACGGTTACTGTGCTTTAATTAAGTGTCTTTGAATGGGATTTGAGTACTACTATTTTTCCTTTGTCTAAAAATATTTAGGACTGCTTGAACGGCATGGTGGTTTAGAAGATAGCTGTGAACACAGAGGGATAATGGAACAAAAAACAAATGCCATTTTGCAGGTATATATCATAAGTTCTTCTTTTTATCTTTTTATCAAGTCCAAAAAGCCTTCTCATTTTCAACACTGGTAATTGAATCTTCTCAGCTCCCTGATGTTTCTTACAAGGTGAAGTTAACATGGTCAGGCTCCTACAACATACACGTGAACCATGGGTATGTGTGGGACTAGCCCACAAAATCCACACTCAACCTCTCAGACTAGCATGCGAGGAATGTTCTCCGAGCTCTCCACTATCAGAGATGAGCCAGGAGGGGCTATCCTCGCCTTTCCTTTGAAGTCTGTGTGGGAGAAAGAGAAATGGGAAAGGGGCAGTGGTAGTGAGCTAGAGCCAAGAGGCTAGCTGTTGCGAGGCCAGCCAATTCCTCTCTCATTAGAAATTAATTACCGGCGTAGCCAGCGTGGGGGCCGAGCCGTGGCGTCGCTAGGCATCCCATGCATCGCCCCACGGGGAGCACTTGAACCCCTGACCCCCCCACCACGGTCGTTTGGGGCCAACAGGGGTGCGTGACATGGCCCTGGCCCAGAGACACTGCCCCGCCAGGCTGGGAATGCAGTGGCACTGTGGGGGGATAGGGAGAGGGACAAAGAAGGGGAAGAGGGGCTCCATTGATTCAGGGCTCAGTGGTTTAGAGGGGGTTAGAGAGCTTCATCATTAAGTCTCCTGTCACTCAGCAACAAAAAGCACCCCACGAGCTAGCAGTGGCTAATAAAACCACCACCCTTTATAACTCAGACCGCTTCTGACATCTTCTTTGAGGGGAAATGAAAGTGTGCAATGTGGACTTCATGAGAATATTCACATCTTTCCGCTGAATGAACTGTTGCTTCACGCTGAACATTAGGCCTGGTGAGAAGTGCCAAAACCGACTTGAATTAAGCTGCTTTCACACCTGCTTAATTAGATAATGTTGGGTGAATTTTCATTTAGACTTGCTACACTTCACTACAATCTTGTAAAGCATATGGCATAAACAGACTGCAGGACATATTTTAGGATATTGCTGTGTGTGTCTCTGTGTGTGTGTGTGTGTGTGTGTGTGTCTACTCTTTGAGTGAATTTGTTCAGCAGGTGTCCTGAAAGCTTGAATGACATGCTTATGCACTCAGGACTAATTTAGACCACTCCAGGTAAATGAAGTATGAAAGCAGAAATGGCATTTTGTTTTCTCTCAGAATAAAATTCAAGCGGTTGGATTGTTGGAGAGAAAAGCCAAGAAGCACTCTCTGTTATTCACTATGGAAACATACACATTTAACTCCTCAATAATGACCATAACATATGGCTCCAATCCTTGCTGCACATCTATGACAGAAAAATAACTAAACCTGGCTTGATGAATAGCTGATGTTTGACCAATAGAATTTAGCATTTCGTTTAGGGAAAGCAGTAATATATTAATACAGCTGGATTTGCCTGAGGACCCATCATTGAGGAAATTACTAAATGTGTGTTTATGTCATCAGCTATGGTTTTACTTGTCATATCAGTGTAATGTTTTTAGATTTGATCATAAAGACCAAATTTTATGAGATCATACTGCTGTGCATCCACACTTGACCTGAATATGTCATGCACCTCCCATGGCTGGACTTATTTTAGTCTAAATCCACATTGCATTTCCTGTCTTACTCTCTCTCTGTCTTTATATTGCCCATTTGGCTGGATTGCACACAGACTAAGGATATTTACCATAACAATGCAAGCCTGACTATTTTAAAATCTGGCTCTGAAGATCCAATAGCATGTGAGAAAAATCCAATTGTTGTGCATCCAGACCTGTCACATGCCTCATCCTAGCATGATTGAATGGGGAAAAAAAGTAATTGAACCGACAAGTGTAACTGTAGTCATTAATGTTCATCCCCTGCTTTCTTGACGGGACACCTCGTTAAGAGTGGCTTGGCAGCAGCTGGCCTCCTATCCCGCCCCATTACAGCCCCACCATGCCCAAACCTCTGCCATCAGCCCTCCCACCCCATCCCCCACTCCAAACATATCCCTCATGTCTCATATGACATCTGTGTCTCGGGGTCCTGTGCTGGAATGCCGCTCGCCTGCCATTCTTCTGCAGGTGCTCCCTGCTGGCCGCCGTCCATTTTGCGGCCGTTGTTAGCGCTGCGGCTGAGCGACCTGTCAGGCTGACATGGGGGGGGAAGGAGCGAGGGGAGTCAAGGTTCAAGGGACAACGCTTAAGGAATCAGGGGGAGTTGATGCAGCTGCTTTCCATCGCCGCCCGTCACGTACGCTTCAGGCAGGAGGAAGCGCCGCACCTAGACGAGCTTGCGGCCCCGCCTCCGCCCGCTTATCCTCTTCGCCGGGCTCTTCCTCCTCTTCTTTCTCCAGATCAGACAGAGGAAGGTCATGTCTGTATTTAGACACAGCTCAGGAGACTGTGTCGTCCCAGATGCTGCTCTCAGGTTCTTTATGGCTTCATCCAACTGAGGGCGTGAAGCCCAGCTGTACTGTGACATGGCAGCAAGTAGGCGGGGTGGGGGTAATTTTGACATGGGGCCAAAGAAAAGGAGCAAGATTATTCTCAGCCTGTTACAGTCCCACTTGCAGTCACCTCAAGAACAAGGTCATCAAATGCGCATAGAAATGAGAGAAAGACTGAGATATAGCACATCTTTATCTGGATGTGAAATTTGTGCAATTTGGTTCTGTGTTGTGCAAGTCTAAGTCAGTAATCTAACTTGCTTCCCATAATCTTAACTTGTTTATCACAACCATGCCTTGTCTTTTATCATACTCAATAAAACAGAGATTAGCTGAGATAAGCATCTTCACGAAAGGTCAAGGACTAGAATCCACATCAGGAGGTCATAACTGAGAAAAGGGAAGTGCTGTCTCTATATTCCCATAGGCACCAGTGGCCAGGTGCACAGCCACATGGGAAGTGTAGTCCTCCCATGTCAAATCAGAGCCACCTCAAAGAGAAGTCAATTTGAAACAGCTCTTTGTCATTTTAAAAGCCCTCGGAGGCGAGTCTTACGGTACCGAAAGCATGAGCAGCCCATGAAGAGCCATCTCCTTAATCCAAAAGAAGCTACTGTTTTCTATTATGGCAATACAAAGAGAGGGCCTCAGTTAAGGCTTGACATTTTCATCAGCAACAAAATTTATCCACAAAACACAGTGAAGTGTTCATTATGAGGCTGCACTGTAAAACACATTTCAAGCACAATTAGCACTTTATGTGACCAAGCTCATGCTTACTTTGTACTAAAGCTGCACAACATTTCTACAGAGGAGAAAAGCAATCGTCTTTGACGCGGGTGCTGCTGAGGGACGCATTTATTCAACAGTGAAGGGCCAAGAAAGCAGAGAGTCAAAAGAGACAGCCGATTCCATTACATCATGGCAGTGTATTAAAAAGGCTTAGAGCAGTAATTTCACCATTTCAGCTGCCTCTCTTGACCTCTGTTAGCTTTAGATGAGCTCAGAGTTGAGGAGAAACTGGCTCCAATAACATGGTGAGAAGTCACTGCAGCCAGTGGAGCCTCATGCCAAAGGGGAGCTCCCACAGGCACAAAGGAGCCTCTATCTCATGCTGCACTTTTCAAAGAATCATTTCAGTTCGCATTTAGCAGCAGAAACACTGGTTAATATCAGGAGAAAGTTTTGCAGGGGTCACCATAGCAGCAGGTGAAACCAAAATAAAACCTGGGAGGTACATTGGAAGGCTTCCACTTTAAAAAAGAAAAAAGAACCAAGGCACCAGCTGATATACGTATATTCTGCAATTGTGTTGTCCATGTTAGTAAATTTACTAGTATAATAACAGCCCCCACAGTTCTTAACTCTAAAATTTAAATTGTTTAAACTTCATGTCTCACACTCATGGATCCAGCACTGGCACATGGTGTCCTTTGCTAAAAACATGCTGGTAGAGTGTCATGGAAAAGTACTGTGTAGGATGAAAAAATGACACCTTCATCTTTTCTTGCTAAAGTTTAAATACGCTACGCCTACCATGCTTAAAAGTGAAGTGGTTTAAATGGATTTCTACTACAAAAACCAGACAAACCAGTTCTTGACTTGTAAAACAGTCCCAAAAAAACTTCTGGAGAAAATAACTGCAACTTCAAAGGGAATTGTTCTGGGACTGCTCACCAAATTTGCAGCGACTCATTAACTATTGAAAAGACACCATAATTAGAACTCTTGTTTGGAGGAATTAGCACTGGTATTGAATTGGGGCATGTGTGCCATCTAAGAAAGTAAAGAGTTTGACTTTATCACGATGTAAATAAAAAAATCTCAGCATGGTCTGCCTGTGCACACGTCAATATTTTCCAATGCAAGAACATCGGGTTTTCATTTTTGTGAGTCTTATAAAACCTTTTCCTATGCGTACTTTTAGAAATCAAAGCTCTTTGACGTACCCAAACCACACAACTAACAACCTCTTTGTCATTCACAGCTGCGTGCAAATCTATAATTTTGTCTCTGACTAAAATAAGACCTTTACTATAAAAGAAATGTGCTATAATAATATAAACAGTGGCAATCAAAGTTTGCCTTCCCTCTTTTTTGCTGGCAACATATGTGCTCAGCAGTCAATACTGGCTCACTGACACCAAGGTTGCAACCTGCTCTCAAAAACACACTGATGTCTAAATCAAAATAGGCCAAATTTCTCACCGCCCTCTCACTGAAACTAGGTAAACACTTTTTTTGTTTTGGAGAGCGCGTTAAAGCCGGGAAACTCTGAACCTTGCTGATAAAACAGCTGTTCATCCCCAGATGGGTGGCACACGCCTATACAAATACCCACACAAACATACACATACACATCCCACCGTGTCCAAAGCTGCCAAAAGCCACAGGCTGGGCACAAGATGATGGTAGCCAGCTTGTTTGAGCAGCGCTCACAATCCTCTCTCTGTGACTGACTGCCCCCACACCCTTCCAGCAGATGAAGAGCTCCTTTGACTGAATGAAGGGTGAGGGTGTCTGTGTGTACATGGGCGATTGATACTGTATGAGTGTGTATGCAGGATTGTTCTCTCTCTCTCTCTCTCTCTCTCTCTCTCTCTCACACACACACACAGACTGGCAAACCTAGCACCAGACCTATGACCAATGTTCCCAGTGCTGCTGAACCATTAATTGAAAAAAAAACTTCCAAATAGCAGAGGCTGCACTTTATTGCTTAAGAGAGAGAGGTGTCCAAAATTGATTTCTGAACAAGGTGTTTTAGTGCTGCAGGTAATCTTTGGTCCATGAATCAAGTACAATATTTGTGAAAACCTTTCATCATACTCAAACTCAGTAAATCCTGCACACTTCTATTTTTTTTTTCTTCCACAAAATCACTTTTCTTTAAACAATTTTCTAAAAATCTTTATCTAAAAAAATGTATGACAAGAAAAGCTTGTGATGATACGAATTGCAGTTTAAATCGCAATTGCAATATAGATGTTTTTGTCAGAATCTCCCAGCCCTAGTACCCAGAGTGAGGATGAGGACGAGCAAGGTTACTGAAAACAATACATGTTAATTTGGTCTATGAATTAGGTCAGCACCAGTCTGCCCTTGCGTTGTTCAGACACAGAAGGTCAAAAGAATTCAAACTGGGTTAACAAGGTTCAAACTGCAGCAGCCAAACTGGACAATGACCACACACAAAAAATAACATTACATTGGGAAAGCAAGATTGATTTTTCTCTGGTTTTCCACCTTTACAATTTCGCTTTGTGAACTACAACCCATTGAGGAGGCTTTTAAAATCCAGGCCAATTCTTCACACCCTGGACGTCCTCCAAAAAGACGGTGGAGGATAAATTCATGTCTGAGAGCTGCGGGGCAGTGAGCTCCAGAAGGTAGAGTGGAATCAAATTAAGGTTATTAATCAGTCTTTCAAGAAGAATATTAGTCTCTCTTAATTTACCATGAGAGCCCCGCTGCCAAAGAATGAGATTTGCCACCTCAAAATTACATTAAATATAAATTATGTTAATTATACTAAAAGTTCTCAAGAGTAACAAGTGATTAGGCATGGAGTTGCCCAGATCGAAAGGAATTGCTCTCTCTGCTCTTCTCTTTCACCGCAAAAGAGAAAAATCAAAGATTCAGAGTTCGCTCCAAGTTACTTCTGTTTGTTGTCCTTCAGGTTTATAAAACTGTCAGCTATGAAAGGCACTCAGAAGACAATGCCTCTGAGGGTAAAAGCTCTCTTTCAGTGTTGACGAATACAGATCTCACAGAAGATCCCACAGCACATTTCACACCTTCAACAGAACATATACCTGCTTTGGAACACCAAGACCAAGCTTTCCCCGGAGCAGGCGGACAAGAAATAACAACAACAAAAATGCTCCAACAATTCCGCCTTTCCATTTACTTGTTGAGCAGGGCTGTAAAAAGGGTTCAGTGTAAAACAGAGCCTAGCACTCATTAGGCCAAGCTCATCTGACAAGCACAGCTTGCATGTGTCATAATCCTCTGCAGCTGCCACCATTGGCAGGAGACTCCGCGACAGGAGCTCGGCACAACCAGAAAAGTTTGAGGAAAATTTCAGGGAAAAGTCCTCACTGTCCTGCTGAGCTTGCATAAAGATTCCTTTGGAAGGGACACAAAGCCCATTCCTTATGAGGTTTTGCTGGAATGCCAGGCAAGGGGAAAATGCTTCTTTGCTAACTGTATACTACTCAACTCATATCTAACATCAATGCACACAACTGCCATTTGCTGCTGTCACACTGCAGTTCTAACAGACATGCACTGATTATAAAATGAAACACAGAAGCTTGGCTCCCCTAGTTTCTCTGTAGGCAATGAAATGCATGACACTGCCATGAAAGAACATACCCAACTGTGGCTGCAGTCTAGCAGAACAGCTATATCACAGAACATGTCATGCTGCAAGACTAATAGTTTGCTATTCCTATGACTCTCCCTTAAGGGTTAATATGGCCATTATGTGTACTGATCTGAAAGAAGCTTCAGTAAACCATGGAGGTCGTAGTATATTAGAGTGCACCAATTATGCCTTTTTGTTTGACACCTAGTCAAAGCCTAAACTTGCAATATCCCACATGCCTCTAATCAGACAACCCAAAGAAAGAATAACAACACGTCAACGAATGCATGCAGTAGCCTTTTGCAGCAATGTTCAGTCAAAAGCTAATGCACACTAATAGGGTCAGGAAAGATTTTATCAGTCAATTCTTAACGATTCCTTCTTAGCAAACCGATTCCTTAACGATTCCCTTCCTCTCTTATCTAAATTATTATAGACTATTTCTGGCACTCCAAAAACACAAAGTCTGCAACTGAATTAATAGAAATTCTGCTACGAATCCCAAATTAGACGGAATAAAAAATGCATTATTAAACTGTTTTAACCATACTGTTTTATTATTGTGTTAATCACAATACCCTTGACTCCAAAACTATACACACACATCACACAACTGTACACTATGTGTGTGAGTGACTACAAGGTTGTGATGGGATATAATGAAGCCTGTGTGCTCGCTTCAGTTCTCCAGGCGCAGAGAGAAGTTGCCTTACAGCTGAAGTGCGTAGCAACATAATGACAACGAGGACAAACTAGACCCTTATCGCAGTGTAGCCACACTTTCGGTCTCTTCTTTCTTGCATTGCCACGCTCGCTCTGCGCTTCAGCTACAAGGAAACTGAACTGAACAGACTCTGCTCCCCCAGAGGTCACTGCACCTCAGATTCACTCACACACACAGCAGAACAGGGAAGAACTGGGGAGCAAAACAAGTTGATAGTGAATTAAAAATGGTGTTTTCTGTTCTATGTTAAAAAGTGCAGGAAAAGAACTTGGAATTGATAAGGCAAACATGTTTCCTTCTGGTCAGTGCTGGAAACAGTGGAACCAGTTCCTCAATGAAACCGGGTCTCACTTTGCAACCCTACATTGCCTTAAGTCGGCACTAAAGTAGAAATGGAATCAAAATTTGGCATGCTCGCACAGGAAAAATGTCTGGTTTGTGACCAAAACGAAGCGTCACACTGGCTTCAATTACCGCAGCCTGCATGGGATCACCAGCATTTGGTGAAGTTTTCACACAGCTTCGTTCAGTGCCACCCAAAACACCATCGCCTGCAATTGGTCAACAATGTCACATGATTGGCTGTGTCCTTTGGGCCGTGCGTTTCCGGAATATTTCCTTTGTTTCCATCGCGTTCCTCTTTTCTCTGCTCATTTCCAAGAAGAATCAGTTTGAGGCTAGACTTGCTTACGTTGTGAGAAGATATTTGCACTTATATGACCGCGCAAGCAGGGACTATAAAGACGTGGAGTGTCATTAAACGAACAGACCTCCAGTCGCAGTGAGTATACAGACATTTGCTTGCAGTGTCGTATTCGACAGCAGCAAGTCTAGTTTCATTTCTACTATGCTGCCGCCTTTTCCAAGGTACCGTAACAATAGCATGCCAAAAGACAGAGGCACCACACAGGCCAGAAAGGAGCGCTTTAGGGTCTGTTCACACTATTCCACCTTTTTCAAACTCCCTGAGCACTTTATTTTTTTACCTTTAAGGCAATGGGGAGCAGCAACAAGGACAGAAAGCGGCCAATATGGAAACGTGCTGCGCCTGATGTCTTCTTAGGCACAGCAGGAACACCTCTAAAGCTGAGAAAAGTTCAGCTTTTTAGAGGAGGGCACATGATGTGGAGCGCTTTTTTTCACAACAAAGAAGAAGCAGGCTTTCACGAAACATAGACAGTTGACAGTTTCAGAAGTTTAGTTTAGTTTAATGAAAATAGAGAAAGTATCGATGGAAAAGCTTGTTACTGTGATCATAGAGTCAGTATGGAGCACATTAGCTGTGTTTTGGAGTTTCAGCTAAGTGTCTGAGAGTTGTACCTTAGTATTGTTTGCTGATAATGGCAACTGGTCATTATGGAAACAAAGTGCACGCTGTGTGACCCGCTTTTTTAAATTATCAGCATAAAATGCCATTGAGGCAGCGCTTTCTCTGCAAAAAACAGCGGAATAAAGTGAGCGTACCCTTTTGCAGCTAAAACTGCAGCTCTTGTCAGATTAAGCAGGGCACCGTGTTTTCTGTTCTACAGAAATCAGAAGGAAATGTGGTTTAAAAACAGAATTGAGACACAACAGCAGAAAATCCACAGAATATGAATTTTTTAGAACATTCTTGTAGAAACAAACAGATTAGATGGTTCTGATATATGAAATGTTTTGGCCTAGATTTAGATTCCATATGGCTGCAAAGATACCTGTTACAGATCATACATATTGAAAGGTTATATATGCCTTTTGCCTGCTGTAGAAATATATATATTCTTAAGAAAACAAAACTGGGATTCCAGGTGTTTTTGAGCATACAAATACATATTTAAATACATAAATACTTATATCAGAAAAAACAGAACTGCAAAATCCCAAAACATAGGGAAAAAATGTTAACTATGTCAAATTTAAGTGGATTCCATATACAGCCTGAAGAAAATCTTTTAAGGCCTTTGGATGCAAACCAAAATCAGAGAAGCAGCAGAGATTGGTATGCAGTCTACAGTAGAGAGACAGAAAAAACAGACTTCCACCATGTTTCTCTGATCTCAGATAGAGGCAATTTCATCTTAGCAGGGGGGCAGGAGAAGCCATGGACTTGTCAATGATCTGGTCTGGGTTTTAGAGCATGACGCGAACTTGGCTCGTCTCCACTCACAACACAACACCCCCCCCCCCCCCCCCCTCCTCCTCCTCCACCATCATCATCTCCCACTTGGAGAGTGAGCAACCAGCAAGCCCTCCCAGTCCATCACTTAACAAAAGAGATGAGTAATCTCCGTGGATGGGTTGCACAGGGGACATTCAAGAAAAACGATGCCAGTTCAGAGCACAGCGAGGTTTGAACAGTATCCAGGTTCTCTTGTGAGATCGGAGTCAATGAGGATAATTTCTGGATTAAAATCTTAGAGGAGTGTGGAAGGAGAATTCATGTAGCGTCAATCTGGTGTACAGGCATTCAACCTCCAGACTAACAGCTGATGCGTGAAAGTTTGATGCGGTGGGCAAAGGGATCAAACCAAGCACGTTTCAAGACTTGCATTATTTCCAAGGTGGAGATGATGGAGGTCTTGCTATAGCTTGACACCACTATGTTTTGCAGTGCAACCTTCACTGTAGCGTAGTTTTTAGGGCAGTCCTAAGGCAGTCCTGTTTTTAAAAGAGAACAATGAACACTGACAGAGACATAAGAATATAGCAGAAGTTTCCCAATACAATTTGAGTATCATGTTCAAATTCATGAAAACTCACTGAATTCATAACTACCCCGTGTTTTCATTTCTGAAATAAATGATAATGAGTTAATGGTGCAATTAATTACAAAATTTGCCGTCAGAATCAAATCACTGATTGGGGAGGCACTGTAGTTCTTGATTTCACTCAATCACAACCCAGTTCATTCAATAAAGATTCAATCGAACCAGATAATTAGGCATCTCATATAAAGAACAAACTGGAGCACCTTTTTATAGAAAAAAAAGGCAAACAGTCCTTTTGGTTTGCCACAACAGACAGTGGTGATTACACTGACCTCCAACCACCAAAAAGATGCAACAGCAGATGTGATGCCATTTATTTGGAGGATATTGATCTGCCTTGCCTCCTGCCAATTACAAGTAATAAACTGCCGTGGCAGTTATTGTAAATGATGTCAATAATTGCTGCCATTTAATCAGCTCCAAAACATACAACACATACAGAGTGATTCCATTTGCCAGCTAAAAATGGCAAAACAGCGGCAAAGCGAAAACAAACAGATGTTTTCGGCTTTGGTCTCAAACTGCTGACCTTTCCATTACCTCTCACACTGAGGACGAGACACTGAGCGGCTACAGACTGAGCCTCAAGATTCCCAGCCATACTACATCAGCAGCAACTCCTAATGGGGGCCGTTTCATTAGTGAAGCAGATGAATCAAACACTTGGCCAAGTGTGCAATTATCCGTCTCTCAGTGGAGGGAGGTCATTAGGACTTTATGAGCGATTGGAGCCCATAAATAAATGATCAGTAAACAGCACACTATATGGCAGAGACAGCAGGTGAGTCTGCATGATGCCCATGCCAACTTGTCATGAGACAATGTGCACATGTGGCAAAGATTCATCCATTCGTTTCAAGCTGAAGTTGAACTGGGAAAATTAATTGAACATGCAACACTTAGAAGGCTTTCCGGTGCAACTTTTTATACTTTTTACTATTACTTGCATAATGATTACACAGTGAAATCAGCACAATGCATTAATTATTGTACTGTGCAAATGATGGTAAATAAAATCCAACTTAAAAACTTTCTCGTTACTGTCCCCACATACCGGGATGTAGGACCACCATGGCTCCCCAAACAACAACACAAAGACGGTAAATCACGTTCTTAGCAGTAGAGTCCACAGAAAAGACCTTAAATGCGCCAAAGAAAACGCTGGTTGTTTTTAAAAGCCTGTGCAGTGTTGCAGCCGAGGTGGTCTGTGAGGATAAAGCCCTGGAGAGTGGCCTGTGGGAGCAGAGAGGGTTGCCAAATGTTTACACGTTTCAGCGAGTTATTTGCATTGTCCGCGGGGAGACAATCAGCACACAATTCCCCCCCCAGCAGGATTAGAGAGATAAGATAGAGCCTAAATGGATTTTACACTCCTCTGACAGGGAGTTGTTTACAAAGCCAAACTTTTAGTGCAATTTCAAAGAGTTTCACAAACTTTTAGGGAGCTGCGACGGGAGGAAACTGCAAGAAGAGAAGCACTATGGTTAAGAGTTTGACTCCTAAATGTGGCGGAACTTTTTCAGGTTATTTCAAAGTAAAACAAAAAAGTAAACCTATCCATTATGCCCGTCCCCAGATGGAGATGGAAACCAAATGAGGAAAAAGGAGACAGACTGAAACTCTTTGAGCTTTGGGCTTCGACTCTGCCAACTTTGATAAAGACACGTTCTGGCCGCAGTCCTGCTTTGCAAAGGGCTCAGGGCCTCAAAGAAATGTGTTTTGAATAAACAGATATTTTCAGTGAGGGGGACCCCACAATTAGTAATTTGAGACTCTCTCCGCGTGTGGGTCCCAGTCCAATTCTCTGGAATCAATCAGAGCTCCCAGAGGAACTCCCCAGTCCCCTTAATCTCCTGGTTTTATTACTTTCCAGACAGTCGGCCCGTTTCACCCTACCCCCATCTCTCTCTTTTGTACTGATCTCCAGCAAAGCCAAGGAGGGGCTTTTTTCTCTCTCTCTCTCCTCTCCCTCTCTCCTCTCCCCTTCCACCACTGCAGAGCGCTTTTCATGCAGGAGAGGGTCTTTCATCAGCCTCCACACGCAAGAGAGCCCAACAGCTAGCTGAGGCCCGTCAGTCCAAAGCCTGTCTTCTCCTCACATTCATTCTTTTAACCAGCATAAAAAAACCCAACATACTTTCAAAGGCACATGAGCTGCCTTTCTTGACATACACTGTTACTATTTTGCATATCATGGGAACAATGGGAGAGAAAACTGGGCCAGGTTGCAGTACAGTCAGTTAAACCATTCTTCTTCAGACTACGTGTTGCAGTGTTTGATAAAGAGTCTAACAGCTTGCATGATAAAGATATGACTCTGTCACGATCAGGTATGCGATAAGAGCACACTGTGCACTCCAGTGAGTGCTGGGCAGGCAATTTTGTTTTTCCAAGGCTCTCCAATTTATCTCAGTCACTCAAACCTTTGAGTGCTTTCAACAGATTGCGGTGGGTTATGCTGAAACATGGGCCCCGAGTCAACACCTCTACTGTCTTTAAAAAAAAAAAACACAAAGAAGAAGAAAAAGAGTGAAATCTCTCACAAGAGCACCACCAGTTGGCATGGGGTTTCATGAGACTGATATTGAATTGCAGACTGCAGTGCAGCGCTCTCAGTTCAAAACAATTAACAGAAGCCAAATGAATTGGGTTCTGTTTATCCATCAGCTAAACATGTATTGACGCCCAGGTAATGAGATGTCTGCTGGACTGATGATGCTAGCTTATTACCTGACAGTAAGCCCTAATGACTCTTCTCATAGTGTGTTTTTTTTTTTCTTCCTAGATCCAAGTTCCTGCCATCCTTTGCAATTCAATGACCACAGTGGTAGTCCAACAGAGATAGATGGATGATTTCAATCCAACGAATACCTTTTCATTTAGCCCTCCAAATCATATTCCACGCAATCCAAAGAAATGCTGGTGAAGCAATGTATGAAAGGTACGTCCATAAATCATTTGAAAGACAAACAGAAAAGCCTATCAACAGTTCAGATGGAGCAGCCCTAATGCAGACAAAAGGACTCAATGGAGAAGCGTGTTGCTTTACTGCTGGAAACAGGGCTGGTCTGTGCGTAAATAGTGCGCCTATTATGTAAAAGTAGCCTACTTTTAAACTTAGAAAAATGGTGAAAGAGTGGCTGACCTCGGTGGAAATACAGCACAATTAGCTGCTTAGCTGTGTGTGTGTGTATGTGTGTGTGTGTGTGTGTGCCTGCAAACTGAGTCCATGTCTGTTTTTTCAGAGCCAACAGCTTGCATTCCGGGCTTTTTCCAACTCGTGATACAATGTAAGTTTCAAGCGAGGCGAAAAGAGAAAACATGTAGCAGAATAACTAACTGGCAGCGTGTTAAAAAGAAAAGAAAAAAAAAGACATTTACCTTTGTCGACATGCTTTGCCACGGTGGTCGCCGTGTAGAGAAAGGTGAGACAGAGGAGAGAGAGGAGCGACAGAGCTCCCCGCTCGGCCATCACTTTTCACAAATAAATCTTTGCAGGCTTCAGGAACCCAGGAGAAGCACACCACCACCAAAAAAAAAAAAAAAAAAAAAAAAAAAAAAACAGAAATCCTTAAGATCCCCGGGCCACCTCCTGCAAAATACACTCCCGAGAAAGACACAAAGAAAAAAAAAAGTTCAAAGTCTCACCCTACGAAATGTACAGAAACATCCGGAACCAGCTACTTTTAAAACTGGCCGGATGAAACATGTAGCAGGAGCGAGAGAGAGAGAGAGAGAGCCGCAGGTTAGAGAGACTGTTTTCTCAACTTGGTCGAGGCAGGGGTCGGAGGAAAAAAAACACTGAAATCAATCCATTGGCACGGAAGCGCAGCGCAAGAAAAAGAAAAATACACGGACGACTGCGCCACAATGCGCCGATTTTCTATTCCGATGTGTGTCAAAGCCCGTAAAAGACGAGAGTGAGCTCAGTTGGAAAAGATATGGAGACCCGACCAGAAGGAGAAATCTCCGCCGCGGCCAGCTCACTGCTCACGGACGGGACGTAACAGCAGCGTGTTGAAGGGCTGGATCTGTACCGGCTCCCCGGAAAACAGGGTGTGGAGTCACACGGAAGTTTGGATCGTGTGTGTGTGTGTGTGTGAGGGAGAGAGAGAGAGAGAGAGAAATAGAGAGAGAGGGAGCGAGAGAGCAGGCGAAACCTAAAATATGGTACGGGACTTCAGTGGAGAGCGTTCACAGCAGGCTGATTAGCAGTAATAGGGGAGAACGGGGTAAAAAAAAAAAATGAGCAGCTTCTTCTGCGTTTTGTGCCACTTTGGTGAAATTAAGGTGTATTTCTTTCAAACAGTAATTCCTATGTATACTTTAAGGTTGCTGGGAAGTCATGGAAATTAAAACATTTTCTGTAGCTGGTACATTTTTCGATGTACGACCCATTAAAAAGTCTTGTGGCACAACTTCACCCCAGGACAGGACCAAGAGAATACAATGTTTAACAACCTAAAGTGTCATTTATAGTTATAGCCATTTACTTCTGTCTATGTCTAATTTACATTTCCCCCAATCATTTTGCAATGCATTCTATATGTAATTCATTTTTTTTATCGTTTTCAAAATACAAACTTTATGGTGTCAAACCTAGCTCGAAATTAACTGCTATCCTGGTTAACAGACGCCCCAAATTAGAAGACATGGATGTGATAATAAAGTTTGTGAGCTGACATGTTTTAGAGGCAGAGATTTCCATTTCTTCCTGTGAGTCAGGTGATTGACAGGAAGCAGAGCGTAATGTAATGCGCATGTTGATATGGAAACAGTCAGCTTGGGCACGATGAAACAAAATAAAGCAGAAAATAATAATAGATAAAGCAGAAACCTAGACTAAACCAAATGAAGGTTTCATGTATACTCTGATGGATTATCTTGCTCAGGCAATTTTCAAGTCTTTGAAAGTTGTTTTTTGTACTTGACAAAAATGAATAGCAGCAAATGGCTTCTTCTGAAAGGAGGAAAACGACTGTGTGCAGACACCAATAATGTTAAGGAGAGGAGCAACCTAGACTATTGGTACAAACTTTTAAAAAACACCAGTATAATCCTTCAAAAACTTTGTTTGTCTTTTTCAGTCCTTTCACTGGGGACTCACCAGCATGCAGAGGCAGACAATCTGTCTCTCCTGTCTCTGTCTCTTCTGAGGCTCAACACAATTTTGTGGGGTGTGTGTGTGTGTGTGTGTGTGTGTGTGTGTGTGTGTGTGTGTGTGTGTGTGTGTGTTTCATAACCTGTTCATGGTACTTCACTTTTGTCGATTTTGTCAATACGTCTCTTCAGTGTCATTCTGTCTGTCTTCTGTTCTCTTGCTACTGATCGAATCGAATCCTTGGAGGCTGAACTCCTTGCGTTTGTAGCCTTATGGCATAATGGCATAATATCTAGTCTGTAATATTAGAAAATACCACTTGAGTACATATATGTGTTCATATTAACTACATGTTAAATAATGTAAATGTGATTAGATTGCTGTAAGCTGAACCAGTGGCTCAGCTTGCCTCAGGGCTAGAGGTACATTTCACCTCACAACCCAAAACGGCTTCACACTGCAACTTAGGCTACAGGTATGTTCAATTTATTACCTCATATTTTACCTTTTACAGTCTTTTAAATCTATATGTGATAAAGCCTAAAACATATCCACTTCCATTTAGATAGAAGAATCATGATATTTTTACCATGAAGAAATCACCTGACAAAGCAAAAATCTAATTTTTTTAACCTTCTCCCTCTGCTCTCCTCCATCACAGATTCAGGGAAATTAATTACTCTTCCTAAATCTGTCATCACATGATTCATTTTGTGAATGGTTGCCTAGAACCAAGGGTTTGCTCATCTTACCCACCGGTTCAACTTACCCCATTCTCCCCTATTTTGAGATCAGTGATGTAATGGTAAATAAGAAGGTGGGTAAACTATGACCTCCTGTCAGCAATCATGAGGCCACACCAATGTAAAAAATGAATAATCTTTTCAGAAAAGCATTAAATTCTGCTTTTTACCCCTTAAAATACCCCACCCTCATGTAACTTACATCATTTTGATATCACTTAGTATGTTGTATATTATGAATTTAGGCTGTAAAGGTTTATATGAGACTACCTTCTGGCAAATAAAAATGTGTGTAAACTGAATTTATTTGGTTTACCCTCCACTACACTGATTGAGACACTTTATTGATCCCTATAGGGCCGTTCTCCTTAGGCTTGGATTTATCTGAAAAGAAGTAAAAAAGGAGCTTACTTCATGCCACCTATGGGTCTTCTTTATCCACTGGTAGTGAATTTAATCGCAGTGAATCTAGTGAACAGTTATTTCTACCTCTTATCTTTGTAATCCTGCAACCAAACAACTTTCCTACAGCAGACCTACAGCGTACTCTCCTCATGCCAAGTGCCGCTGTCTTCATAACTAGTTTATATATAGCCCAAATATTAGGAAAAGATAGTTTTCCTGTTTATAAACAACATAGACCATTGTTCACAGGAATCCAAATGGACCAAGGGACCAACATCTGTAACTTGATTCTGACAGATTAGGGCTGGAAATCAGAAGATAGGATTAAGTCCCTTAAATTTCAGATCAAGTTGCTTAAAATAATCTGGGGACGTATTGTTATGTAGCACAGGAAATTAAGGATGAGATGAAGTGAGTTTCCTTGGGTTTTGGGGTGGATAGAGGATAGAAGGACAACTAAACCAATGTCAGAGCGGATTCTGAAAATGTGACATTTGCACCACTCTCCTTTTGAAGTAAGTTCTTTCATAATAAAATTTGCAAGCATGAAAAAGATGACCGCGGAGGCTGCTTGTGAACATTGATTATAGTTATTGTAGTTAAATGGAACGGAACCATGAAAGCAAAGCAAACAAACGCTGTATTTTTCCTTTGGCTTGTGACTAGGCTTTAGGGAAAAAAGAAAAAGAAAAAGGAAGAGCTGCCTTCTTGGGAACTGGTGATGTCCCAACACTGCTGGATAACCCACTCAACTGAAGCCATGCACTTAGACACATGGAACAGCTCCACCCACTGGCCTGAGGGCCGCATGACATATTAATAAAGACCATTTTCCCCTATGGGCATGTCAGACCCTTATTCTATTTGATTGCTATCTCTGGGGCTACACTGGACCTGTTCTCATTTTACCTGTCAAACATTTTCACTCTCGATTGGTGGTTATTTTTTCTGCTCCACTGATTGCATATGGTGTGCCTCAAGGCTCACCTCTTGGGCCAGCACTGTTTTCTTTATATATGTTACCCCGGTGGTCATGTTATTTGTCAGCATAGCACCTTCGTTTCACTCCTGTGACACCTACACTCAGTCACATCGCTCAGTTAAACCAAATGATTCCACTGAGTTGTCAGTATTACATGGCTGACCAGCTGATGTCAGGGGCTGGATGTCAAAAAAAAAAAATCCTTCCACCCAATTCAGACAAAGCTGGCATCCTTGTTATTGACCCTGACCACATCTCAGCTTCTCTTGGTCCTTTACCTCTGTATAGCAAGCAGGTATCTAAGAGGTATATTGAGGAGATATCTTGGATTCATGTTTAAACCTTGAGCAACATACTAAAGAGCTGGTTCAGACATGGTTTTATCTTCAGGAACAATCGATTTTAACAATAATGAGAGACTAATATACACTTTTATATCATCTTTTTAAACTCCAGAGTCTAAAAAGTGGAGACAATTGATGGCATTGCTCAGGATTGTGCCAAATTCTTAGTTATTGACAAGCATGTCAACACAAATCATATTATCTTTATGTTAGTTTCCCTAAATTGGTTGCCAGGGTTCATTTAAGAACCAATTTTAATGTTTTACTGATAACTTTTAAGGCACAGCTAAATCAAAAATAAGATTTACCTATGTTCAAAACAAAATAATGAACCTGAAAGCATGCATTGTTTTTTTATTCATCACTGAAAAGCAATAGCAACTGCAAGACATTTTTGATACAAATCCTAGGAATCCTTTTGATCACAGAGTAAGAACGCACTGCAAAAGGTTAGCAGTGTGTCTGAAGCTGTCTGTCACTCCATTAGCTTCAGTATGATATCTGAGTTTCTGACCTTTAGATAATGGCAGGTTTGAAACGTTGAGTAAAGACAACATACATTACAGTCAGACGCACATTCAGTCTTGGTTTGGCTTGCAGGTTTGCATGACCCTCTATTATATTATAATGGCCAACATGTGTTCTTCTACGAGAAATACCCCTACTTCACTGATAAGAAACTAAAACAGTCATTCCAACACTACATGAAACCACACCATAACTTTTTACAGTATGCACTGCTTTGTATAATGAAGCAATCTATTCCAGCCACAGCAGAGCTGCACGCTGAACTCAGTTTACATCCATGGGCCAATTATATTATGTGCATGCTCACAGCTGGGACCAAACTCTGTTCTAATTCTTTAAGGGTGTTTTTTCCCCCCCCCAAGCCTGTTGCTCAAAGCTCAGGGAACATATTTCTTCCAGATTAAAGAACAGGGTCATACCAAATCTCAAATGTCCAACGTTAAAGAGATACTCACATCATGAATCAAGTAATCGCAACCGTGCCATCGAGGAAATAGCCATTAGATTACGGCAGGGAAAGGATGGTGGATTAACTTGCACTTGTAGCAGCTGTTAAGTATAGTATTTCTAACATTTCTTAATATTTTGAACCCTCTTAAAAGCAGCAACCATATGTACTGTAAAACACATCCATGCATCATTAAATTGCGTGTATGTGTATGCATTTTTCAGAAGACTGTAGCTGAGCAAAAATAAAAGAACTGAGGCCAATACAAAATGCAGGGAAATCTATAGACATACAGTAACTTCAATCAATTCTGTAACATGTGGATATGTATTTACTTCTTAAAAAAAGGCCATCCTATTTCATCTTAAACACCTATCCCCTGAATATTCCCACTCCTGCAACAATAACCACAGAATCAATTATTTTGCCCAACAGATTGGAGTGGATTACAAATATTGGCACAGAGCTGGATGTGAACCTGATCTTATTATTTATAGCCGGATTAAGTGGCATGAGGATTAGGGCGTAATGTCAGATAAACATCTTCGTTGGCATGACACTCGGTGGCTCTGAGGCTCTGTGCAGCCGTCCTGGAGGATTACTCATGCTATGAAACGTCACCTCACCCACTGAGCATATTTACAATAAGGTTTAGATGGCTTATTGGTCTGGCAGCATGGTCATATATAGCGAGGCCTAAGGATGCGGATGTTGAGCTCGCCTTTTGTTTCCTCAGGTGATTAACAGTCTTTTTTTCCCTGCATTTTTTGCACTTTCTTGAAAGTTACCTTTTTATTTTGTGTGAGGCTTATTGACATTGAAGTTTCATCTGCACTCGTTTTCCTTGAGGATTTCATGAAAAACTGCTCAACATGCGTTGATAACACAGGGTGCTGCTAGTTATTGCTTTACTCTTTGAATCATTACAAAATGGATTTCTTTTTTTTTTATTTTACCTTTAACCAGGTAAAGTCATCTGAAATTAATAATCTCTCTTTCAAGGGAAGGCCAAGGATAACAGCAGCACAGAAAGTTACAGAAAGACATGACAGCACCAAATAATGGCACAATATCACAAGTCTAACAAAGTATAAAATGCAATAGTTTAAATAGAAAAGAGAGAGAAGCTAGGAGAGAGAGAGAGAGAGAGAGAGATGGGGGAGGGGGCAGTGGTGACGTACAAAAACTGTCCTAACCAATAACTGATTGCTCAGTTGTGGTTGTGGTGTAGCGTAGGTGTGTGTGTGTGTGTGTGTCTACATTTGTGTATGTAAATTGCGTGTATGTAAATTGTTAACACCGAATTTAACTCAGGAACATTACTCAGCCCTCACTCATATCAGTCGCAGGCAAAGGAATAACATTTAAACACTGAAACTGCAGCGGTATTGCCTTTAATCTGATGCATTTGAACTACGTGTATAGCTGCGTATGTGTGTCTGTGTGTGTGTGTGTGACACAGACACACTTGGCCGTGGAGACAAACAGCTGCTGTGTACCTGGCCCAAACCCCAGGCTAAAGATGGCAGCACATCGCCTCATGGAGCATTCTCACCTGCCACTGCACAGTACAGACTGACATCAGCAGGACGCAGCCGGTGTGCGCTCAGACGCCCTGTCATACATGTGCTTACACGGGCACATTTTCAGAGCCTGGCACACCTCGCCTCACACATGTCAGCACTTTCTCTCCCTGTCTGTGCTCTTTCCCTGCGTTGCTGGTAATCATTATTCTAATTACCGCTCGGTGTGCTGCTGCTGCCGAAGTAACGCGGCGTACCGGCCCCGCTGCGGTCGGAGGGCTTGATTGACCTCGGGAGTCACAGACGAGTGCGAGGACGGAGAGGGCAGCAGAGCGGGCTTTCATCCACAGCGAGCGGACAAATTGGGACGTGTGACAGTTTGAACCCTCATTACTGTATGTGACGGTGTGGATTCTGGCGGATTAGTTAGAAATCGGCAGTATCGACCGTTGTCTTGAGGGCTAGGTGCTCTCAAAGCAGCCTGATCTCATATCAAATTCATAGTTATAGTTATGAAAAGTGGTGCATCCTAATCTTCCGAATTGAGCGAACCAGGGGGGCGGAGCTGACGTGACTGAAACAGGCAGGAGTTTGATTTTGAAACGGTGCGGTGGGAAGTAAGAGTGTGAAGGGTTGGAGAGGGGGTGGATGAATTTTTACATTTGCTGTCAAATGCCTTCATTTTCAACAAAAATTATTCTTATTTAACCATGAACAAAGGCCTTTCCCTAACCCCAAATTGTTGTCGTTGCCTAACCTTTAACTAAGGTTTTAGTTGCCTAAACCTAAGCCGAGCTTTAACCCTAAACAAAGTTGCTTTAGTGCAGTGATGCAGCTACTCATGCATAAGTATAATACAAATCAAGGGTGCATCATTTTTCATACGGTGTTATACGCTGAGAACATGCTGCTCAAAGTGTGTTTGAAACCACAAGAGGTGCATTTATTATGCAGGGAGTACATACTACAAAACCCTCATGCAGGTAGGTGGAATCATGTTGCATAGAAGCAGCTACCATGGGTTTTAGCAGCATAATAGAAGAATGTATGCTTGTCTAACAGACACATCAAACACATCAAAGAACCCTGCAATTAAACTTTTGATTTCAGATGGCGCACCACACTTTTTCAACTTGTTGTGCCTACAAGTGAACATAAAATGAGCATGCTTTGTTTTTATACATGCACATCTAATTCTTTTTCTTGCGTTTTAGGATGTCCCCAGTTTCTCATTAGTTGGTTTTGTCTTCCTAACAATAGCTGGATTGTGAGCGGCCAGAAAGAGAGAAAGAGCATGTCAGTGGGAGAGGCTTTCTCTGGCCTTTTGTTTCTTCAGGAGAGACATCAGTCTTCTCTTAAAAGGTTAGTGTGTGACAGTAGCACACAGGTGTGCTTGAAATGTCAATGGTTTCTAATGAAAGGAATAGAAATTCAATTCACGCTCATTAAGCCCAACAGTTCTTGGTTGGCTGAATCTGTTCACCCCGCTACAGTTCACAAGCATTCACAAGTGTTCATGTGTATTTCACAGGCGGGCGTGAGTGGGTCTACTTAATCTCCATCTCATTTATTGAATATGGACAGTCCCCGCACTCCAAAGCCTACAGTTACATCCAAGCGCAATACTTGAAAGAGAAAAGGCATTTAAAGGGGATATTAGGTTGAAGGAAGGTGTAATTTGTCAAAAATGGCATTTCAAAAGAATTTGAGTGTGGAAGATAATGCAGTCTCTTGAGCGCTCTGCCCATCCTCCCCTCCTCTCTGTTAGACTCCATCTTGTGAAGGCAGAAGCTTCCTTAACATCCCAGCAGGAGTCTGGTGCTCGGAGACGCTAGGCTAACAAACCGAGCAGCGTAAACACAGGCTTCAAAACGAATACTCGATGCTGTGTGGATTTTCACCATGCTGCACCGCTTTGAGTTAGCCATTGAAATATGTTTATGAAGGCCAGCTGCGCGGGCCCCAGAATTTTTTTCTGTATAATGAGTAAATATTTGGAGCCGTTTGGGGAGTCCTGTTGATACACTCGTATTTGAATTGTTACCGCATAGTGTGCTTGAAAAATTTCGAGGGCACAAAAAGATGATGAGTCGTACAACCCTCTACTTTTCACGCTATTGTACGGGACACAATCAATTTTGCAAGCCCATGTTGACACCCTCTTGTCCTCTCTCCAGATGGGGTTGGTTTGTTTTATAGCGCTGCCCTGAATGGATGGCTTTCTATCGCTCGTAATGAGCACCATTGAGATGAGGTGAAGTCACTTAAGGGGCTGTCTGGGCAACACATGCAGCCTTCCCAAGATGTATGACCGCAAGCTCCCTTCCTCCTGGCTCACCTCCCACCTCCCCCTCCAGCCCAGCTCTTGTGGTTAAGGGCCTTCTTCCTGCCAGAGGAGGTCGACTGTTGTTGTTGGAATTGCCATGGCCACTTAAAGGGGCTCTCTCAATCAGCGGCGACTGCATCTCCTTTAACGGGGCTTGGGGATCGCCGGAAAAAATACAAAATAAGAAGTAGCACCTAATCTCAAATGCTCGATGCTCTCTTGGCCTAGAAAAATGCAACCATTTTGACCTGACAAATAGGATACAGGTTTCCCTAAGTGTTTCATTTTACTAGTAGGTGGCCAATTTCACTAGCATATTTTCTGTGCTTATCCCTCCATTTTCAGGCTAAGCAGGTACTCTCGGCCACATGGGTGGACTGTAATGTTTTATCCATGATGGATGATCATACTCCTTCACCAGGGAGGCGGCCAGTGGGCTAGGCACAATGTAACGAGTCCAAGCTACAGCAGAGCTGCCCAGACTGACAATGAAATGGAGGGTGCCATATTGCAATAATGGGAAAGAGGGAGAGGGAGAGAAAAAATAAGAGAGGGAGGGAGGAGAAATACAGAGAGCTCCAACAGGGAAGCAAAATACCGCAATCTGTTCTGGCAGAACAGATTGAAACGATTACAGTGAGGGGAATATTCAGTTTTTTTTCCCACTCTACCTCATCTGTCATGAAGTGCATGAATGCTTTGACCAGAGTGAGAGAGAGAGAAGGGATGCAATCTTTGCCAAATTCTGCTTTTCTGCTTTGTAGCATCTTGAATTGTTCTCCGTTTTATAAATCACATGTGTGAAGAGGACAATGACTGACAATAAGATTAGTACTTAAAGGAAAAATCCATCCCAAAACACTTTTTGTGGCCCATTTTGTTGTTTGGTCGCGCATTTTTCTTATTCCCGACGAGACGAGACGTGACATCACATCAAGATATTTCCAGTGCAACAATGGAGTTTGATAGGTGAAATATTTTCAGCCATCTAAAACATGAACATTGAACATCAGTTAAGTGTCCCTCAGAATAAAAGAGCAGAGGCTTCTTCACTTTGTAGCAACGTTCAACAGGCAGAAATCCATCGTAGAAGAGGCAGAAACCAATTTCTCCCCCGACAGTAGCCTCAATAGACCAGAATGCAATGCAGCCACAAGACATGTTGCATTTTGTTGAATGTTGTTGAGTAAGGGCCGCAGCCGCAATCATACACACGACCCAATGTTCACAAAGTACTTGGCTAGATAGGTATGTTTACATGACAGTCTGTTGACAGTCATTGTGGGAAAAAAAGTAGAAGAGGCAGGTTGAGGGAAAGTGGGTACAACAAAAAAGTAAATAACAAAAATTATTCCTAGAATTAATTTAGCATCATATATAGTGTTTCCTATAAGCTCTATTCCTTGTTGATGATCTTTTCCATCAGTCAATTACTGGCCATATAAAATACTTGTGTCCCATTCTATCGCTTTCCAATCACAAAGAAAATGAGTGGAAAAGAACCTGGTTACTTTCTCTGTCTCTTCTCTCTTCTGTTACAGAGGGAGCTTCATTAGATATTTATATGACTCAGATAGGCGGCGGTAGGTTGTCAGCGCACCAAAGATTAAACTTGGCTTGTCCCAATCTGGAGCTGTGAGTGAGCAGTGGCAGAGGCAAGGCTTCAGCACTGTCACTAACATGACCTTACAGGCACATCCCTGGTGCATCTGGGATAAAGCTTCGGGATAAAATAAGAAACCTAGGAAAACTATTGTAGAGGAGACTGTAACAAAATCACCCCATGTCACACAGAGCATATAGACAATGTGTATTCACCAAGGTTGGAAGTACTGTAATTGAGTAGCTTTTTGTGTATTTTTTAAAATCAGTAATTTTACACTTTCACTAGATATCAGAAAGGTATTTAAATTATATCCATTACAGAGGACAGATTTTGTGGCTCTCCATAAGCATCAGAAACTGGACAATCGTAAATTGGCCAATTGTGGAGCCATTCACAGTATCAGTCAGTAATCTGGTTTTACATTATTTCCAAATTTTCTAAGTAAAAGAATTCAATATTGAACTCTGTACTTTCATCTTTTTAGAGTTGCATAGGAATTATCTCATCTAACAACATTCTCTTTTCTAAAAAAGTTATTTACACCAGTTATTTCTAGATTTTTACAAATACTTATACTTAAGTAAAATATTTGAAAAGTCATAGTACTTCTACTTGAGTATAGGATATTCTAGTATTCTTTCCATCACTGCTATTCCCCACAGCAGCTAGACGTTTCTATGATGGGAGAACCTCACTATGAACTCAACTAACATGTCACAGCGACATGTCAGGCAGAAAAATGATGCATTAGCTCCCCATGGTCCATTACAATGCACTACACCAGCGTGCCTGTCTCCTCTCCAATAGTTATTTATTCCTGCCCTGTAATTAGGCCTGCCTGCAAAAAAAGTCGATTTGTTTACCCCGATGTTTCTATCTCATTATGTCTTGAATACATTCCCCCGAGAATTACTCTGCATGTAGCCTACGGAGCGCAGGGGTAGTCGGGGTTGTTTTCAGCGATGATGGATAGTTCTTCCTTTGTTCTCCTAAGGAAATGATGTTTGTTTTTTCCACTTGGGTATCAGTCAAGCAACAAAGTCTTGGTCATTTGCATATACTAGGTGCGTTATCTTTATCTTTAGGTTTACATAACACCACGCCTTATAGTCATTTTAGGTCACTGCAAGGACACAGGTTATGAGCTGAGCCTTCCGAATCGATATTATATTTTCCTTTTGTACTTTGCAAATAAGAGTAAAATTTATTAACAAATGCTACATTGGTGCCTTGACTTGGACCATGCACTGTTGTGTACAAGCATGTCACAAGCTGTCCTGTCTAGCATGTCATGTCTGTCATGTCAGCTATGAGGATGACATGTCTTTGCAGCATTGTGCTCTGTATCTTGATCCTTGTGGTGGATTGGATAGTCTGATATTAAAACTAGTAGTAAATAGTCAAAAAATGTCATATGAAAAAGTGGACAGCATGCACTGTTGCCTCAAGTATTAAAGGATCCCTATTAAAGAATTAAAATGTCCTTTGTATACATATATGATGATTTTAAAAGATTTTTAAAAAAAGACATTGTCCAAATTTGATTTTGTTTGAGTGGTTCAATATAAAGTTTTTGCATTTTCAAACATCCATCCTTTTTTTACAGGCAGTTTCGGACTAACTCCAGTCAACACATCACATCTGGACTAGATAATTGCTAAAATTCTTCCAATCAGACAAATTTACATCATTTGATCTGACACACCCACTGGAATGGTTTTGCCTCATTTGAATTAGATGAGCTGGTGTTGTCAGCCAATCAGAGTCTAGTATTGTGAATCTTCTTCCTGTGAGGATTTAGTCTTCAAATTCATTCAATAAATACCCTTTTAACTAAACTACATTTTTTTGCAAAACATCATGAATAAAATTACTCTTATTCAGACCCAAATCATCAAAACTGAATGATATGGGCCCTTTAAATTTGGGGTTAATGGGGTTAAATAACAGAGCAGCTACTCTAACTGCACTTCTTTAGATTATGAATGGGGATGATATGGATAAAGAGGTCAAATGATATGCAGACAGAGAAATGAATGAGGATAATGGATCAATCAGTCTGTGTTAAGCTTCCTCCTGCAATGGCAAATTTGAAATATCTATCCCCAGAGGAAAGTAAATAAATCCCAGTGTCAAAGTTGAGCTTCACTCTGATTTTCACACTTAATACTATTGACTTTAATACACTAGGCTAGAATAAGAAATGCATTTGATGTATTCTTGTTGACATGCAAGAGGGAATATTGGGGGGGGGAAAGGCCCGGACAAGCAAAGCTATTAACAGACTTAAACCTCCATACCACAGTCTAAAAAACGAAACAATGAACATCCACTTTTCTTTTTATGGAGCTAAGGTGCACCGGTTTTCCTTCAGTGTCATCTGTAATGGGAGAAAGAAAGTGATATGCAGATCACCAACTGTCTTTGGCAGAGACAGGCCTTGCTTGAAATCACACATCTCAGAGCGGTTCGCTTGCAGCTTGTCTCAGCAGGCTCCTTGTTAACAGCATAGCGCCTCCAAATCTGCTCCTCTAACACCTCCCGGCACGGGTCATTACCACAGAGATCACTGCTGATGCCCAATCAGAACACAGTGCACAGCATTTCCTCCAATCAACCAGCAGTGCACCATGGGACGTATACTTATTACTAGTCAGCAACGGGCAATGAAAAGGCATAATAACAATGCCCTTAAATAACATTCAGAATGGGCGAGAGGCGGGATGTGGTGGTGTGGCACTAAAGCAGGCATCATTATCATATGGACTGCAAATGAATAGATTAGGTGTGATACTATGAACACACTTGAATCCATGTGTGACTGTGCAATTACAGCACATTTACTGCACCAGCTGCTGTATAAATCAAGGCGTTTGTGCAGCGTGGTGTGACAAACGCTCCCAGGAGATAGAGCGGATGCTGGCTTTGAAGGTGAAATATAGCAGAAATACATTCACACATGAAGTTGTGCTAAGAGAAAATTGAATCCCTGAGACAATCGGATGTATATAGAAATATGACAATGGAATCGTATCACGTGCGTGCGTTCAGCAGGAGGACATGTATCCCCAAAACATACTGTATATAAGGCCAGTGTGAGTATGCGTGTACAGAATTTTACTGTATGTATAGGCCTATGTGGGGTCAGCAGCAGCCTAGAGGTCAGAGAAGCAGGTTTGTGACCAGAAAGTCGCCTGGTGGGAATCCCCGGATCAGCTGAGAAAATGTAGTTGTAAAAAGTAAACGAGTAATGCTCTCCCCTCCTTCAACAGCTACTGTCACACTGCCCTTGAGCAAGGCACTGAACCCCTAAACTCACTTAAAAGTCACTTCTATAAGCAAACTTTGTTGTAACTGTTCTTTACCTGTTTATATACATATGCTATGTACCTTTTTCTTTTAGTCCTTGCTCTTTGTAACCTACTTGTTTTGTACTTTGTTTTATCTGTCTGTTGTTTTTTACTGGTTGTGAAGCACTTTGTAAACTTGTTTTAAGAAAGGTGCTATATAAATAAAATGAATAAGGATGGGACAACGTGCTTATCTCATGATACGATTCGATACGCAATATGGGGTTCGACCACGATAAAAAGTAATAACTAAAAGTTCAATGACAACAAAGTATGACTGCGCAGAATTAATTATTTATTAGTTTATTTATGAGCTACAAATTTTTCTAGCAATGGCATTGGCTTGCTGGAATGTAAACAACGATTTAAAAATGTCATTACAAAGTGAAAATAATATAATCTCGTTGGGAAGCCAGTGAAATTGTGATGGGCAAGATGGACAAGAATAAAATGTAGCTCATATCGCAATTAATTTTTCTGCCCTATGATATACGTATTGTCACATATTTATATTGTGATATATTGAATTTCGATATATCATCCCATCCCTAATTATTATTAATTATTATTAAATGGAAAAAAAAGTTGAACTCACTCCTCTGGTTGAAATACTGTCCATTTGGATTGGCTCACTTGGCTGTCTATCATGTTAGCAAGAACAGGACCTGATCGTTAAAGTAGGCTATGGGAGGATTTTCTCGCCATAGTCGTCACTGTCATGAATGACACCTGGAACACAGACATCGCAGTTATGGGTGACAGGTTGGATGAAGACCTGCTCTATCTATAGGCTGATGCCTTTGTAGTTCTGTTAAATCCATCACAAAAGTAATTTGACTACTATAACCTTCCAACACCAGGGAGATTTTATGGCAGCAAAGAGTTACCTTTTACTTTTGTTCGCCGTCATACGGTTTGGAAGTAATTATCCGCCAGTTCTGACAGAAAGTCAACCCGGACGGTTCTCTAAACTCACAGAAAGCCTTACAGAAACTCTCTCTTGACACTGTCATTACGGCTCCAATCTGTCTTTTCCAGCCAGGCTCCTCGCTCATTGGGGAGTTTCTTCCAGTAGGCTTTCATTGCTGACATTTTGTGTGACACTTTTGGTGCTACTGCCAATTAAGCCATTCATAAATAAACCCAAGATAGTGTCTTTGGCTTGGAACTGTACATAAAAGCTGGATGCTGTAGTCACTTGCTGGAAAAAGGATTTCTCTGATGGACTGAGGTCTATTAGGAATGTTGCGATTCCTTCTGTTCTGCATTAGCGTGATCCGAACAAAAGATCCTCCTTTGACTGCAAAGTACATCGCGCCAACTAAAGGAGAAACTGTTATCAAAACCATATGCATTTTTAAGATCCAGTTTTGGTAATTCATGCCTTGGAAATTTTCAATTATTGACGTCTCACCGAGAGTCATGAACACAAGTCACCATGTGAGAGAGATGATAGCAGTTCAGTTCAGACATTAATGTGAACCACAAAGAGAATATTTCAAATGCCAGTCCGATGCTTTAAAATGTGGGGGACTGTTCCAAAATGTATGATGGTGTTGAATATATCAATGTTGTGATAGTACTGACATCTACTAGCATACGGTATCTTCAAGGCATGGAGGGATGAAGGTAACATGTCAAGTTAGATATAGGCCTAGAGCTCAAAGTAACAGTTTTGTCAGGATTTATTATATATGGTTATATCCCAGTGAACATATAAAGCCACGTTAAGACTCTGACCCACTTCACTGTTTTATATATATAACTCCCATTATGTCAATATTATTCAAAACGACCTAAATGGCATATTACAGTATGATAAATATTCCATCAACGTAAGTTTGCATTTAAGGTAGGAGTACAAACCTGGATGACATAAAAATAATGTAATGTATATATTAATGGTATGATTCTTTTCTTCACTGAAAGCTTTACATGTTTTTGGGTCAAGTGTTTTTTGAAAAGCATGTTCCACTTGTTCAGGAAGCGAATGCTTCCTGAGTATCGCTGACCACGTTTACATGCACACAAAAAAATGCGATTGTTATGTGATTAAGACAATAATACAGGTAGTAAGGGATATAATAATAAGGGAGGATCAATGTAAACACCAGATGCTCTGATTATGTTTGCACGATTATGCTCTTAGAGAAATCATAATTGCAGTAATTAATGGAGTACTCCAATTTCACTCACATTAATAGAGACCAGTCAGGATTCTGTGCAGGGTCTCACACTGTGTTGCTAGCCTTGAGCCAGGTGGAAACACAAACATGTAAATTAGATTATTAGGGAAGGTGTCACTTTGTAGAATAGAAACAGTTGTAATTGCACTATAAATGACAAACATGAAGAAGCTGATGTGAAACACATTGTTTGCTCTGTGAACTGTACTTTCTCAAAATGAAAACAATAAAAAAAAAAGAATATTAAAAGAAAACAAAGTCAATCGAGTGAATTTTTCGTGTTTGGTGAACATATCATTTACGGATATTGTTTACTCTTGCAGTCACCTGCACCTTAAAAGAAAACACAGCTGTTCACAGCACACATATAGAGTTTGGCTTAATCGCACTATTGTCTCTACTTAGACAATTGGTAATAATCGCATTATTGTGCACATGTCAACATGGCTACAGAACAGCTGATCGGTGTACAAATAGGCCTAACATTAACATATGCCAATTTGGCGGATGCTTGTACCCAAAGTGTCTTACAGTACAGTAACAGAATACAATTTTAGTCCGGCCTCAGCTAAGGTGCCCCTAATGAAGACTCACCTGTCATATCACAGTGGGTGGATGGTGAGAATCTGGGTGACATATGGGGGACACTGGAGGTGCACTCCGGGTTCCCGTTGAACAGGTGGAAAAGCCACCCTCCAGGCGTCCGAGGAGCGGACGGCCACAATGATCGGAGGAGCCCCAATTGGCGCGGTCCCATCCCTCGGTCCCACAACCGGCGGACGTGCCAGGGAGATGCCATGTTGCATGCCAAGGCACAGAGCCATGCCACTGACAACTACGCCAGGTGGATGGGGGTTGGGAGGGAAGAGGGGCTGGGCCCTCTGAGACGCAGCGGCGGGTGTCTGTCCTTTCAGAGGACACAATTGTCTAAGAAACAATCACACAACAGACACACATGCGACTTGAACACACAACCCGGCAGCAATCACTGGAGCGAAGCCCTGCCTGAAAACGGTCCTCACAATAGAGACAGTTGGTTCCCATAACGGACACATGCAGGTCTATGTCTGCATTTTCAACCTAGCAATATAGATTTTATTCAAGTGGACTGAGAGTATGGCATCACCCATGTCATTCATTTGTGTTAAGATACATGAAATAATATAAATGATGAATTGTTAATAATTGCTAATTCTATACTGTAGATGTAGAATAAAAAGTTGTAATTGATGTTTATTCCTATGGTCAATTTGGTATTGCATGTGTCCTCAATCATAATGAATTATCACTTATTGATGATGCAGAATCATTGACCACTGTTTGCACCTCAAAATATATGGTATAGACAAGCATCCTGCTGTGATCCTCATTCATCAGTCAGTCAACATAGACGACTGCTCACTACATCAGCATGCTTCCAGACAGATATTCACTGTGAATATTGAGAGAAAAAGAAGGTCAGACCGAGAGCAAATGAAGTCGCAGCAGCAGCACCTCCCTCTGACATCTCAGCAGCCATCAATCAAAGCTTCAGCCATTTGGTGATCAAAAATCTGCTGCCTGCGTCGACCCCAATCATTTATTCAGTATGATTGCAAATTGGTCAATTTAAGAGGGATTTATGCCCACTTATGCAGTCATATGTTAATTACCGGTACTGTCGAAAGCCCAATGCATAATGGCGGTATGGTGCCCCCTGTTGAAACACTGTCACCCCACCAATGGCTGTGCTTACATAGTGATTTATTTCATTGAAGATACTTTTCACTGCTCTTCTCTATTCAAATCAATATGCTTAAGTGGCACAATACACAGATGGACTACATCCACAGTCCAATTTGACCAGGCATCAATATAATTCTGAAGAAAAAAGGCTCTGTTCATTTTGTTGTTTTAGCTTGTCCTTGGTTTGCTGATTTACTGGGTGGCATTTCATTGCAATTCTTATTTTCTGCGACTTGATGCTGTGCATAAACATGGTGAGCTGTTCTTACATTTACACACACTCTCAGGTATAGGAGCAAGTTGATAAATCCTGTTTGTTGCTTAGAAATGGTCATACACATGATTTACACACACATCTGTACATACATGTATACGTTGAACGCTGCCCTGATTCACTATTGGCTGGAGCTATTGGAAACAAGCCAACACTGGCTAGTACTTCAGCTGGAAAATAAGCATTCAGGCTGCTTACCATAGATTTTTAAACAGTTGCCAGATTACACCGTGGAAAAGCAATTAACATATGGATTACTACAAAAGCTTTAGAAATGTATGCTCTTGAGGAAAACTAAGTCTTTTGGACGTCTACACGCAGTCTTCATTAGCATAAAATATGTGCTATGATGATGATACGGCTAGAAGAAGTTGACATGCTTTATATTCATACCTTTCAAAGAATGTTGCTTACATCGGTGGATTACAAAGGTACATAAAAATAGAAGGGTGGCAGTGCTTCTTTAATCTGTGCATGAACAATGTATTAGCCATCAACATTAACATTAATCCCATTGTCCCAAGGTAAAAATCTAACAGCCAGAAGTTCTATTGCTATCCCTGGCATCTTCCAACAGCATAGAGATGCCAGAACAAAGAGGGAGGGAGGGGGAGAGAGAGAGAGAGAGAGAGAGAGAGAGAGAGAGAGAGAGCGCTTGAGCTGAGCTAGTGGAGCTGTTCATCTTGCAGACAGAAGTGGATGGGGAAATGTGCTCCACTCCACTAAAGACAGGCATGATGATGAATGGGGCTCTGTGAGACCAGTTTAATATCTTGTCAATGCGTGAATGGAGGGAGTACACTGTTCCTGGCTGGCTCTACAGTTATGCTTTTCATAGTGATGCAGTGTATTAGGCGTCGGGATGAATTCATGATTATGGACCAAGGTTTTATGAATTATACTGTATCACAATATCCCAGCTCTGTTTGTGAGGTTGAACTATGAGCGCCCTAACAAATCAGACTCACCCTATACATTGTTAAAGAATATATGTTGGCAGCAGGGTTATGTTATGTTCTTTTACAACACACCCACTGGTCTAGATTGGGACACCACATCATTTGTTACTTTACATTACATTACATATATACATTACATTATTCATTCATTGTTGCACTTATTCTTATTCAGGGTCGTAGGGGCTGGAGCTTTTCCCAGCATACATTGGGTGGATGGCAGGAAAACACCTTGGACAGGTCACCAGTCCAGTCCATCAACCTCTCACATTCACATTCATACCTATGGCCAATTTAGTCTCCAATCTAACCTGACTTGCATGTCTTTGGAATGTGGAAAGAAACCGGAGCAAACCCACATAAACAAGCGGAGAACATATAAAGTCCACACAAAAAGGGAAAAAGCTGGGAATCGAACCCAGCACCTTCTGAAGTGACAGTGTTAACCACTGATCCGCCATACAATACGTTGTTCTATTCTTACTGTCCTGCAATATATTATCATAACATTAATGCAATGTAATTGGTTGGAGGAAACAGATGAAACACAAGATGTGTTTGATACTTGTTAGTTAAAGGTGCCATGTGCAACATTTGTGTTTCTCAAAATTAAGACCACATTTCCCATAAATGCCACTGGTTCCTGACACAAAGAGGATGTTGCTACCTGTCCCTCCTCCACCCTCCTGGCATTTGTTTTGAAGAGCAAGAAGGAAGACAAGAGCTGATAGCAGCTCTTGCTTGTCTAGTCTTACTAGTACGCAAAGAACGCAAAGTATAGTTCTTGTTTCGTGTCGTAAAGCAATTTCCCTGTGCTGCAGATTTCCCACTAAATCTGATTTATTGACATACAATGTAAAATGCAACGTAGATGCTAGTAGAGGCTGCCAATCTTCTTGATTCTAATTTGTTGGTAATTCTACGAATAACCTCAAACTAATGTGGTAATGGTTTATTGATGTTAAAATGCTACACGTAGCATCTTTAATAACACAGTATAAATGTTACCACATTGTTTTGAAAATCACTGACTCAGATTTTGTGTCAATTGCCGTGGCAATCACAATCACACTTTCAATATAGCCATGTTGAAAGATTTACAAAACCTTTCCTACCTTACTCCTTACTCATTATTCAAGAAAGTTTGTGATTGAGTACTTTACCCAGAGGCAAGAGATAATGAGTCTGTGAACTTCCATTGAGTGAAAAGCTGCTGTCTAAGCTTGTTTAGGGGTAAACAATTGCCATAGATATGCATGTTGACTCGGTTGAACTAGAAGTGGGCTTGATAAAACTGACTTGTGTCCTTTTCACTCAAACACTGAGATGTGACAATAACTGACATCCAGTATCACAGTAATCCCACTTCTTTGAATGAACACACAGCATGGTTGGCTAAAGTCAACAGCTGAGGTGAGCTGAGCTGACAGTCACAGACAATCTTCAACAATCAACCAGAAAAACATAAACAGTGGGATTCCAAACAAAAAGCATATGGAACTGGAGCTATAATAGCTGAGGCTCAGGAGGGGGACCACACCTCAACTCCACCTCTTCCTGTCGTTTACCTTTATAAGCCTACCCGCCGTGCATACCTGTCTGCTCTCGTTCTGCCACCGCCCCTCCCTCCTTCTTTGTTCTCTTGCTCCTCTCTCTCTATCACAGGCTTCCCATGGGGGGTCTGTCATGTCTGGGGGCTACGGCGGATCCTTCGCCAACACCGCAGTCAACACCACTCAGACGTAAAGATATCGCAACTTACAACTGTAATCATATTTTATGTCCTTAAATGTCCTAAAACCACATTCAGCTGACGGTGTGGTTCTTTGCTTGTGAAACCTTCACTGAATGTTAGTGATATACCACAGGACCAGCAACATGCCAGCTGTTTTTCAATCACTGGGTATCTTTAGACTTAAAGTCCGGCTGCCTTGCAGGTGAAGCCACTTCTCCTGTGGGCTGGAAGTCCATCTGGAGCGAGATTCAGCACAATTCTGATGAAATAAGCCAGAGCACATTTCTTTGACCTTGTGCAGTGAACTCAAACAATACACTGAATTTATGGGTATCAGCAGAAGCATTTTTTCTTTTTCTTATTCTTAAGGAAAAGCTTATGGGATGTCATGTGAAATGACTGGCCGTTTCGAAATCGAGCCGCAACCGGCCAAGCGCTCGACCAAGCAAGAACCCGTCTCTCAACTTCCCATCAACCATCTGGATGTAACTCAAGACGGGGCACAGAGCCAAATTTAAACAATCCCTCCTCTGGGCTGTTGGGGCTGACTGATGAGGTGTTACGCAGCAGCCTGACCCTGCTCAGCTCTCTGCTTTTTCCAATAACAACATACACTCATAGTGGCATGTCCACGCTGCCAAAGAGCATTGCCCCTGATATAACTGTCTCCATTACACAACGTGTCACTGCGGGCGTATGTGCGTGCGCGTGCATACAGAGCGGGGAGGGTGTCGTGGTGCATTCCACAGTGAGGCCCGTTGTATAGGAGCCACGGGCCCATAATAAAACCCAGAGGTTGTAAAAAGTGACATTTGACAGTAGCAGAGTAACCTGATAGATTTGACTCCGGATCTCAAGGATGACATAGTTGGAAGTAATGGCTGCGCACTAATGAACGCTTATGTTTAGTTTAGCTGTTTAAAGTGGTAAAACAAACACTTAACTGCTTTCCCTCATGGTTACTTTATATCTTGAACAACTACTCATAGCAGTGAGCAATTTGTATTATTTTGGTCAGAACGGAAAAAGCAATATACTGAGGGTTGGAGGAGCTGTTACGGATAAAGAGAGTAACCGCAGCATCTATGGTGTGTTTTTCAGAGGGACTTCTTTTCCCAGGCCTCCACTGCTGACCCATACTTCTTTGCACACCTCTATTTACCATGACCTTGAAGACAGCTCTCCTAAATCTGGCTTAAATTACCCTGTATGCCTGGCTGAAAGCCACACAACCCCCTTCTTCCTCTGCTCCCAAACCACGATTCTTCTAAAACGCCATGAGCAGAAAAAAGGAGGCATGGAGGGATGCAGCAGTTTGGACAACTTAAATAGCCTCTTAAAATCTCTAGCTTTCAAACGCTGTGCGGCAGCCTTTCTCCTGGTTGCAACACTCCCTGTCCTTGCTTCAGTCTGAAGGACTGCCTCCTATATGGATTAACACAGCCATTTTATTCATGGGCATCAGCCTGGAGCAGGTGCTGCACTGATCCAATAATCTCCACGTCAGATGGATTACCTGGCTCTTAATCAATGATAGGATTGACACATCCACATCAAATATACAGTTCCTATAAGCGGTGCAGCATCTGCTCTAAACTGATAAAAGAGCTTCACAGTCAAGCGCATTTAAGTGTGCCTTTCTTTTGCCTTCTCATGTGAAAGAGTCAAGGATAAAATGGGGATTCACTCTGTATGGCAGTTCTCTCATTTTGTTAATCCAATTCAAGCTATTTGAGTTTGAGAGCACAAAACCTCAATTGGCTCATAAAAGCTGGTGATTAGCAGCACATTATAACTCCATCCATCATTCATGAGAACAGCTTCATATCCCTTAATTTCTGGCAGGTTCCTTTTAGAGACCCTCTTCCCTCCATCTCACTCTTCTGCCCTCACACATCCCTGCTGCCATAATGACAGCAACCTGTGGAGTCGTGCAAAGCTGCAGATTCAGTTCCAACGACTTACTCACTGGCACTGGCAGAGGATTCTGTTTGATAGGCAGAAAATGATTAATGAGCAGTCTAAGTGCAGCACAGGGAAAGCCTCCAAAAACGTCCACTTTTTCCCCTCCCAACATTTCGAGAAGCTGACAGAAATGCAGAGGTCCAAGAATAGAGCCCTGAGGGACTCCCACTGCTGGTTGCAACAGCTCTCTCTCCGTGAGCTTGACGGTAAACAGGTGGCTGGTTCAAAGAGATGGATGTCTTGCTAGACTGCTAAGCACTAATGTAAGATATCAGGCATTGGCCCTCTCGTGTTAACAGCAGTGAACACAATGCTGTATCAACCCCCCTCTGTGACTCTATTAGCTCCGTCATCACTCATCGTCTAATTATTTCAGCTATTCATCCTCACTGTTTTTAGTCATACTGCTACCACTGGCATTTGTGTTTTTAAGAGAGTGTCTGCTTATGACAGTGTCAGTGCTTCAAAGTCGGAGAAGAAATAATTTTACATTTCCAAGAGTCTCGCTCTGTCTTCAGCGTTGCATTGCAGTCTCCGAGGCGAGGAGCGTGATGAAATTGATGTAGAAATTTTATATGTATTCATGCCAGATGTTGCTATGTGTGAGCATATTCTCAAAGCAGCTCAACATGCCAGTGTCATGAAAATCTTATACTGACTCCATGCATCAATAGATCCACTACAGGCACAATCTTTTGTAGTCGAAGCCTATGGTGCCTCTTGCTCTATCCTCCCTCTTTCTTTGTTTTGTCCTCCCTGTCCTCTTTCCCAGTATTTCTATTAAGTACACACCCTTGCGCGTGCGCACACACACACACACACACACACACACACACACACACACACACACACACACACACACACACACACGCACGCACACGTCAGCTCCATCAACATACCTGCTGGGCTCAGATTACAAAGCCTTTACCAGGGGAAGGGTAATGCCCCTCAGGACAGCTGTATGGGAGGTAGTGATGGCTGCCTCTCCAAACCTTTTCACTCCACTATATGGGCTATAATGAGCTGCAGTGAAGGCAGGGGGGGATTAATAAAAAGTGAAGCATATGGGAATGTGCATTTTGGCCCATTATCATTTCAATTTGGTGAAGTTTTGTGTATTCAAACATCTGGGAAAAGATATATTTATAGAGATTTCTAGACTGTGAAAAAAAACCAAAAGAACAAAAAAACAAAACAAAGCTGACTGAGAATTTTGTTTGAATTAATACTACTGGCTGAAATCAATCTTAGATTTCTCTTATCCTTAATTTTTGGCCGTCTAGTGTAGTCTTCCTCCAACAATTCATGGCATCTCCTTTCCTAGAAACTACAAATCCATGCTCTAATGTGGAAAATGTGCCCATATTGTTCATAAGTCATCCTGATTATTGCCACAGTGTCCACAATGTTTGTCAGCTATTTACTGTCTATAGAAGATGTCATCAAAACAGACACTCTCATTAATTTCTAGACTTGCTGAGGATTGAATGCTTGTCAAAGACCATAGGAATAACGCAAATTAACGTGTGTGTATATATGTGTGTGCATAATGTGTGTGTATTAGAGGAAAGGTCATTAGAGATAGAGAGCCACTGATGGAGGGAGAAGAATGTGACCCTTGTGGCTTTGACCTCCTTTCATCATGACCACCACACACCATCTATCACTATCTATTAACCAGCATCCTTTGTGCCTGATGGCTAAACAGTGTGTCTCTACAAATGAAAGGTGGATGGCAGGGAGAGAGGAAGGAGAGGAGGAGTGACCCAAAGAATAGCTTGGAGGAATATGGTTTTGCTATTACACTGTGCAGTATACTGTTTACTTTAATAAAGGCTGACAGTTTTGTTTTCATCAAGCACATCAAGCTTGTGCTAACTGAAACATCAATACATTCATATTTAATATATTAAAAACTAAGACATGAGCCAAATACATTTCACTGTGCTGAGGTACAAAATCATTGCCAAATTCCAAAACCGCCTTGGGGATAAAAACAGGGTCTCTGCTTAACAAAATAATCAATCGCAGCTTTGTGGGTATAAACATATGTGTCCATAATTTAGACAAAATTGTGAAAGCTGTTCTCTGTTCACATAGTCCTGAGGGGCTACCACAGGTGCGTTGCAAAGTTAATAGTAGACAAAATTAGTAGTCCAAAACTGAGGTTTACCAATAAAGGAAAAATATAAATTTACAACATGTGTTTAAGTGACAAAAAGTGCAAAAAATATGTATTGTGACATGAGGTGAAAGAAAAAGTTTAGAGTAGGTATTACACCACCCTCAGTTCTCTTTTTCTCCTTTCAGTTCTCTTTTTGAGAAATGGAGGATGGTGTAATGCTGAAATTGTTTTCTTTCACCTCAACCTACAATATATATTTATTTTCACTTTTTGTCTCCCAATCCAACACAGGTTGTAAATAAATATTTTTCCTGCATCGCCTCAGTTTTGGACATTCTCCTTACTGTTTTATCAGCGTGCAGGTTGCTCTAATTTTCCCTACTATTTAGCCACCAGAGAAAATCAGTGATACGTTTCCATGTAAACAGGATGAAAGAGCAATTTGGACATCTGTGATTGGCCGAGCAGATTTTGAGGGTTGTTTGATATATGGCAGGATGTTTGGGGGGCTTTTCCATGAACCATGCTGCGTGAGTAACAGATTGCTTCATAATCAAAACCATTCAGAGCGCAGGGTATACATTATTCTCTGGCGGATAGAATTAGCTCGGTCATTCACAAGCACGCCATGCCAAGGTCCCCTAAACGCTTTGCTCAGTTCATACAAACATAGTAATGTTTACCTCTGAGGAGGAAGGAGAATTTAAAAACAGTTTCAGATGATGTATGCTGAAGAAAGGTAAATTGAAGGCTGAGAAAACAGCAACATTGAAAGCCCTTTCCCTTACGCAGAGGTGGAAAGTAACAAAGTGCATTATTTAAAGTACTGTACTTACTTAATTGTACTGACTTAAGCACAATTTTTAGGTACTGGCACTTGGCTCGAGTATTTCCATTTTGTGAGACTTTACACTTTTCAGAGGGAAATATTGTACTTTTTACTCCACCACATTTATCTGATGGCTGTAGTTACTAGTTGCTTTGCAGAATAAGGTTTTACATGGAAAACATACAAAAAGCTCATAAAATATGATGCATTGTAGTAGTTGAAACTCCCCATCAGTATATGGAGCAGTTAGACCTACAACATTAAAATACTTCTTACAGGTTAATGCATCAATAATTTAACACTCTGAAAGGGACCGTTCTTCACAACGAGTACTCTTACTTTTGATACTTGAGTACATTTTACTGCTAATACTATACTTTTACTGAAGTATAATTTTGAATGCAGGATTATTAGTTTTACTGGAGTATTTCTCCATTATGGTATTGCTACTTTTACTTAAATAAAGTATTTGAGTACTTCTTCCACCACTGCCCTTACCACTGTCCTTCCAGTAATTTCCAGGCTGAGTTGTAGACTCTTTGCTCCACCAGTTTTCCTTCTACGCCTACTGACAGCAGCACCAGTAGGGTGGGGAAGCTACAGGCTTATCTGCAGGGAGGAGTAGATGTGTGCAGCCCCCTGTGTGGTGCTTCAGTGCTTGGGGTTTAATACCTGTTGAGTGGACAGAGATTTAGTGAGCTGAACGCTGCAATCCGGGCTTAATGTTGCACAGGTGCGTCTCTCCTCTCAGGTTAAACACGCCTCAGGGCAGCTGGCAACACTAACCGGAGGGGTTTCAGGCTCTTGGTTTGACACTGTGGCGAAAAAACTGTGTATCTCTTCTGCAGATACAAAGAAACACAGCAGCAGAAATGCGGTGAATGTAGAAAAAATATCAGGGACATCTTCCTTATATTGAATTTCAGCCCTTTTTGCACAATCCACATCTGAATTGTCTCAAAGTTAAAAGCATCCTTCTCTAACTCGTCTGTTTCTCTTTATCTACATCTCCTCCTTTATGATTAGTGTAGATTTAATAAAGAAATCAATAAGGGATAATGGCTTTTGCCTGGATTCACCTCAGTAGTGTTCTTCACAAAAAGAGTAAGTGTCCCTACTATTTTTTAATTCAGTGCATAATATCTATTATTCTACATATATATACATAGAAAATTCCCTATCCAATACTTGAAAGTAGATCCACCGCTATTCCATAATTCCATAATCGCTGCTGTAAGTATTCCAAAGGCCCAGGATGAAATTTCAAATTAGTTGCTATAGGCCCTACTTATGTTTTATGAAAGTAACTTCTCTACCTTCTCCATAATTTACATCTCTCTATGGGCTCCTTTGGTCTTACCTGTGCTCAGGGCGCCGGACAGCTGTGAAAAATCTAACTTCCTCTGCAGCGCTGTGTAAGGTAATGGAAACACGGTCATAACAACTGACATCATCACAACAAACAAGCCCAGACGGTCATCTGTTTGGCCCTAGAGCTGCAAACCGCGCATTAGGACATGGACTGTGGACGAGGAAGACTTTGGTAGTTAAAGTGATAACAGAGCCAAAGAGATCTGAGATTTGCAAAGGCAGTCAGGTATGGTTTTGTAAACCCTGTAAACTTTGGTCTTTTTAGAATTTTTATCATCATTTTCTATCATTTTTATCATATCTTGTGTTGTTTTTCTCTGTTAGACAGAACACCATGGAGTGTGTCAGGAATCAGTTTTTAAACCTTTTCAGTCTTCTCAATTCCAGGAAATGCTTAAAAAAAGTGCTCATTTCTCACTATCTCCGACAGAACAATAGACTTCGGAGCGAGCCGAGACCCTTTTTCCCACTTGACCTCTCTCGTCTCTCTGGCCTGACCTCTCGTTGCCCTCTACTTTCTTGTTTAGCTTCCTGACTAATGTTTACACCAGTCTCCTGGACTTTAATGAAAGGCAGCTTTCAAGCGCACACTGCTTTTCCTCCGTCAATACGAGGCAATCTGAGTTTCTCACAGAGAACTTTGGAGAGCTGGAAACACCACGACCTCCCCGCAGTTTGTCCCTTCAACAAATTCTTCCCTTATTTGGTAATGTGTCAAGCTAAATGTGAAGTTTGCACTTGCCTACATAAGATTAAAGGAATTGGTCGTCTTGTATAACAACATTAAGTTATTTGTAAAATGAAGAATGTGCTGAGAGAAGAATCACACAACATATGATGAACATGATGTAGGATGTGCAGATGCTTGTGATCTATTAATCATCAACATGCATTCTATCAGTATAAAATTTTTTAAATGCATGGATTTTTTTCATTCATCGTTTACTGAGACACAGACTTTGTGGCATACAGTGCAAATAACAGTGCAGAGGATGTATAGCAAGGCCAAACATGACTGAAATCTCCATTTCTCTCTAATGAAGACAATTCATTCCAAGACACTGGAAGATGTGTGATGCTGGATGAGCTTTTAGTGCTGCTGAGAGAGAAATAGAGGGAAATAATTGTTTGAGTATGAGAACATAAAAACTGGAATTATTCAACCCACAGTAACTTCACACACAGTGATAACGGCTTTCTGGATGAGCAGCACAGTCAGTGACTGAATGTTTTTTTTTTTTCCCTCAAAAGATAATTAATTTCTCTATTCAGAGGAAAATAGTCACTCTGTGGTTTTAATTAATGTCATGAAAATGTTCCAGTAATCATTATTCATGTTCAATGCCAATAAAACATCACACAACAAAACCATTCAAAGCCACAACAATACATATAGTCACTCTCAGAGCGACTGATATGGGAATAATCAAGGATTATTATATGCTGCAGCATTTAAGAATATCATACGCGTCAGAGCCAGTTCTGTGTCTGTGCGTGTGTATGTGAGCGTTTTCTCTGTGCAAATGCATGTGTGTGTGTGTGTGTGTATGCTTGTGTTTGCTAATACTGCGTGTGTGTGTGCTGCTGTGTGTGCTGTAGCGGACATGATGTGTAACAGGTGTGAGGTGGTGGGGAGGGGAGGCGTCCACAGCTGTCCCTGCAGATACAGGTCATGTCCTCCCCCATCTGCCTTCCCCCATATCCCACCAAGCCCCTGAATGCCTGGTGCGAGTGTGTGTGTGTGTGTGTGTGTGTGTGTGTGTGTGTGTGTGTGTGTGTGTGCACCATCCGTTGAATCCCTGCTACTGTAGCCAAGTGTCAGCACCTCTCTCTCTCCAGCATCCCACAATCCCCCCTCCACCTGCCCCGTCCACCGCCGACACCCCGCAGGTACCCGGGGATCCCGGACGCGTGCAGTTTCTGCCATGTGTCCATTTGACAATGAATTATGACGCTTCGCCGCCTCGCTTTGGCCAGCAGCGATTCAAACTGCACAATGGTCATTACTTCTGGGTGAAAAATACATTATATTTCACAATCTGAGGCCAATACCCCGGAGTGTGAATTAAAATCACTGGGGGGAGGAATGATGAAATTAAATAAAG